>NC_046226.1:61336498-61598998 GCF_009819885.2 Catharus ustulatus | reverse complement strand
ATCTGTATTTCAAAGATCTCACTATTCTTTCTTTTCTCTCCTAGTACCCCCTTTAAAAAACAGATTACAACATAATTCTGATTTTATATTTAGGGTTTTATCATGGACAAAGTTTTATCTTTGAATAGAATGTGAAGCATGTGAGTATTTTTCACAGGCAAAATATAGCACACTCTTCGATGCAGCTTTTCATTTCCAGCATTTGTATGAGTCCTGACTCAAAAAATAAGATGTTCTGGGTTAGACCTCAGGCTGGACTGATCTGGATAAAACTTTTTATAAGAAAAATTCTGAACTCTGCAGAGAAATTTGCATAAATAAAAGGATTTCGGACAATTAGGTAAATAACTCAGCTGAATGGAGCAGTCAAGATTCCAAATGCCTGCCAACAGCAGAACTGTGGCTGAACTCTCCATTCTTAGAACTAAACTTAAGATTAGGTTGGTTTAGGTTATCCTCTCACTATCCTCTGCCCTAGAACTCTTCCCCCCAGCAATCTCATCTGAGCTCCTAAGTATAAACTGTGTTTAAAATTACTTATTTTCAGTGAAGATTTCCACTTATGGTGTCTAGCAAACTCTTAAACTGTCCCTGGTAATAAAACTGGAACACGAGATGCCAGGCTCTGCCTATCCAGGCCCTCATAGAGCTCAATGACTTGTATTGTTATTTTTCTTTTTATTCTTTTCTTATCCTGGCAAAGCCTCCATTTAGTGGTTTTATGGCCACCAAGAGTAGGTGGACTTTATGTATGAGTAATACCTTCTTCTGAAAACCACTTTGGTGGTTTTAAAAGACTTTTTAAGTCTTTTTAAAGACTTTTAAAGACATGCTCTGAAAATTTTTGTCAGTCCCTGACATGGTATTAGACATGGTATTTAACATGACATATTATAACAGCTATCATAATAAAAAATAATAATGAATACAGGGAAAATACTTACCAACTTCTGAAAATTAATTTTAGCATAAAGATTTATTTAATTTCTGTAGCAATAAAAGCCATATAAGTGGTAGATGTGATAATTTGCAATGATAAAAAAATTAAATCCTAGTTTTTACTTATAGGGCACACTCTTTTAGACCATCCATAGACCACCTTTTAGACCATGTATCCAGGTTTCCAAATGTTCCCTTGCTCATGGTTGGCTCTACTTCTTATTAATCTGCATTTCTCCCTCCTGCAGAAGATCCATACTATAGCTCCAGGACTATGGTCTCTCAAATCCCTCATTGCAACTTTATTCATCCCAGAGTAACAGTGAGTGTGGGTGAGGTTTTTTGCTTTACTGTTTTAATAAGAACTGCTTTCAAGATATCTTTCACAACTTTGAGCAGAGCACAAAGACTCAGGACCATTCTCTAGAGACTTAATAGACAACTTCAAAGCTAGAGAGTCACAAGCAGTGCAAGGTAAGTGCCAGATTTATGGGTCAAACACATGGAATGCTCTACAAACAGTGGAATGCTCCGTGCACAAATTGTGAAATCTGAATAATAGTTGATATAGGTAGGGAAGGAATGAGAAAATAAAAGAAAATTGGTAGTAGTAAAAAAGGAGAAGACAGTTAAAGAATTAAGGAATATAGAATAAGCAGAGGAAACTATGACAGAAACTGTTAGAGATACTGCTGGAATAGATAAGAACAAAAGAAAGAAGAGAAGAAACTGAGTGGCACTAAACATTTAGGAAACAGAGAGAAAGAAAAATAAGGCTCAGATTATATCAGTGGCTCAGCAAGGCCAGGGCTTGGACACTTAAACCAAACACTGAGATGGAGGAAAGCAGTAAGTCACAGTCATCTCAGAAAATCCAGACTCTATCCAGAATGTCTGAGATGGAGCTAATTAACAGCATGCCATTCTCAACAGAAGCCATACAGCTTCCCAGAAAAGTAGGAACTGGAGAGTTGGGGTTGGATGGGAATTAACAAGCAGGGAATAAATATTTGTCAGAAGTCAATGACAGCACAGTCAGTACCTGAAAAGCATCTTGTTTCATCCCCATGATTCTGATAGCATTTAGCAATACATTTAATTACTTTGAAAGACTTAATTATAAGTAAGGCTCCCAATGATCATCTCTTTCTTGTCCTAGCTGTTGAATATCTCATTGTTTTCTTTAGATTTGGCTACCCCTAAAGTTTTCGTGTAAAAAGTGGTTTTAGCACAGGCTTAAAAATGTTCTTAAGAATGTGAAATTCTGCATGCTCTTAGAGCTCCTGAAAGTAAAACTCAGCTGTTCTCTCATGCATTGTGTCTGAACACTTCCACCTTTAGGGCAGTTTCAGAAGTGAAAGCTCTTGATGACCGGACAAATATTAGAGATCAATGTCATTAAAAACTTTGAAATCTTC
Organism: Catharus ustulatus; assembly: GCF_009819885.2. Lineage (NCBI taxonomy): Eukaryota > Metazoa > Chordata > Aves > Passeriformes > Turdidae > Catharus > Catharus ustulatus. Next base: position 61,596,641 of record NC_046226.1, on the reverse strand, counting down.
TATTAGTACCATAACATATTCTCTGCCTGGTTCCATTTTTAACAGGATGCTTCTCAAAGAGTAGAAATCCAACAAATTTTTATGCCTTGGCTCTCCTCAGCACAGAATTTACATCAGAACTACCTTGAATATTCGCCTTAAATCCACAGGTCACCTTAGTTATTTCAGGGTCTTTTGAGTCTTGACTGCTTTTAGTATCTCTTGTTTTTATAGAGCTGAAAGAGGGCAAAAAAGACATTCTCAGAGAGAAGAAGCCTAATTTGGTCATGGTGACCAGTATATGGTGAATTATGCTGAGGAAGGACTTTCATTAGTACACATGCACACACATGCGTACAAATATGTAAATACAAGCCAGAAGAGCTGCAATGTGAAACATCTTTAGAGGGGCATAAACCTCTTCAAACTTCTCTAAGATGGCATGAATAGATCTCTTTAAATTTTTACAAGTCAGTCAAGAAGTTAAGTAAAGAACACATTGGTCCTGATTTACCAACAAAATGGGCATCCAAATAGCTTTTCTGTATTGCCCTGGAAGTCTTCTGTGCTTCCTCATTAAATTAAAGGCATTTCTCCTTGTCCATGCTCAGAGTTTTGAGATAGTACAGAACTAACTATAATTAAGTCAGTTAGATCTGACATTTTTAAGTTATTTTCAGAAGATATTTCTTTTATGTGTTAACATGAAAACAAAGCAAAACAAATCTTGGGTTTCACCACTTCATGGTTTTTCAATTTTTGAATGACACAAAACTGGACTGAAATAAAATGAAAACAAACCTCTGTCTACACACACATGCCCAGTTGGAAGACAATTGCTCCCTCAAATAAAAATATAAAATAAACAGACTTTTATAGCGGTTGCTCTAGAATTTCTCTTACTTGGAAAAGCAAAGAGGGATTGACCAAATCCTCTTCCTCAAGACACTGACTTGAGTGTAATGCACATAGGTTTTAAAGATCTGGTTGTTTATAATACTCATGTCCAGCTTCTTGCAGACTTTGTTTTCTCTCTCAGAAAGTGATTTTATTTTTCAAGTCAAATCACCCAGTAATATTGTTTGCTGCTTCTTTTTCAGTATTAAATGCTCTCAGTGCTAAAACTGGGTATGTTTTTGTAAACACTTCTGAAAAGAGAAGAAACTGTAGATAACTGAACGCAGCTAAATGATAACAGCAGGGAATAAAAGAAGAAAAAGCCATTAGTGAATTCATTAATTTTTACCTTTGGCATTCAGTACTTCTGATTAATGGCTTTCCTGTAGGCTGCTATTTTCCTCCCAGATATTAACATGCAAAATATGTGGCATATTAGAATAAACTGTTATTACTACTTATGTGTGTCCATAATCCAGGAGATAACAGGGATTAAGCTGAAATGAAGACAAATAAAATAGTTGATTTTTGTGCATACATTGCCTGGTATGAAGAAAGAAGCTCCACAGCAAGCTTGCAAGTCTAAAATTTAAATTTAGAGACAAGGAAAGGCTCAGAAACTGGAAACCCCAGGGAAGAGGAGGTTCAGGGTGAGTTTACTGATAAGGTTTAAACAATCCCCTCTAGACATTTGCTCCTTCTTTTTGTAGCTTGACCATGTTCTCAGTACAAAGCTGCTACTTTCCTTTAGAGACAGCTAAGAGGACACCAATCTCACTGCTTCTCTTCTAGTTACAGCTCCTTGTCAAACCTTTCCTCATACTTATTTGCTGTGTCTGTATATTTGTGGTCTCTACCTCTCTGTTTTTTCATATCTGATTTTTTTAATTGAAAAATTAAAAGGATGTCTTATTCTCCAATTATTTTGTTCTCCTATGGCCAATTAATAAACCTCCTTCACTTCTGAGGTAGAAATTTCTGACCAGTTTTTGAAGTTACAGTTCTGTAATTTACAAGTGTGTCTATTTATACTTAAACTTTATTCTCCTGAAAATGTTCCATTTCTTCCATTATAAAGAACCTAATACTGGCACAATCCAATCTCTCCTGGTATTCCTCACAGTCATAATCTTTGCAATGATTATCTGAAATGCCATGTTTTTAATTTTAGAGCCTGTCCTCTCCTTTCATGAGATATGGGACTGGAAAATGTTGCTCCAGTCTACAATCACCTTTACTTGACCAATTATCAGTCTTACTATTTAATATTCATCCTCTTCCCTCTGCTGCTTGATTTTAGTAATGAATTTCGTCTTCAAAGTTTCATATCCACACATTTTGAATTCCTCAGCCAAAACTACCAAGTCCTTTCAGACTGTCTGGAGGGTGAAATCTATTCTTACATCTCTAGATCAGATGTGAGGCTCTTTAAGCCATTCTGTTGTTCCCTCAGTGCGTTTTTCTCCATCTTGTCTCTAATGCAAAAGGAAATATGAGGAGTCTTGGGGTATCTTACTTAATTTAGTCATGTCCATTAAGACCAGCTTGTTATATTTTTAGTATATTTTACAAATATTGTAAATATACTTATAGATTTATATTTAATACATAATATTTTTACATATGATATCTGTGTATGATGTTGTATCTCTTATATAAAGTATTGATATTAATTAACACTTTCAACTGCTCCAAAGATCCTGTTTCCTCATTTTCAGGATACTTTCCTCCTTCCTTTTCTTTCTTGCTCTTCTCCATACATCAAAATGAAAAGTGAAGTTGGCATACCTGACATCTTCTGCTCTACCAATGTAATAATTAAAGGGAGGTTAAAGAAGAGGATAAAGAATTCAGACAAAAATAATTTGTGATATGCCTATAGCCAAGAAGAATTCTTCACAACTGAAGAATTACAAATACAAGCCCACAAACTTGACTGTGGCTGAAATGGTTGCTTCAATTCAGAATGCCAAAACCATAAAGTGACAAAGGAACAGAAATGAGAAAGTCCAGTTCAGTGTCCTCTAGTCTCTAATGCACTGAAAGAGATAATTCCTTTAAAAATTCTGCTATTATTATTCTGAAAGCAAAGGGTTCAGAGCTAAGATGGTTAAAACCAACAAAAAACTTCTAAATCATGCAAAATGTTAACCATAAGAATACAAGTGGTTTTTTTCTACCAGGAAAACAGTGCAGATAAATCCAGGTACCAGCAGCCTTTCCCTTGAAGGTTAGCTAGGCATTCATCATATACATTAAAGGAATAACTTCACATGATAGAATCAGAACAGAATTGCATCTTTTTAGTGTAAAATTATTTCAATCTAAAGGTAGTACAGTAATTTCACGAATACAAGCCGCAGCAATTTGACAAAAATTCTGGTGGAAACCCGGAAGTGCGGCTAATAGTCGGGGGCAGCTAATATGTGAATAATTTTCTGACATTTACAACCCCAGACGTGCCAGCCAGGGTGCCGAGCCAAGCACCTGCCAGTAAAAGCCGGCATTCCGTGATTGTTACAGTGTTACTGTGTTGCCCTGGCTCCCTGCAGGCAGCACGGGGGGCGGGGAGAGAGGCGGGAGAGCTCTCTTCCCTCCTCTGCCACAGCCCAGGGGAGGACGGGTGGGGGGGCGCCGCCATTGCCGCGGCCCGGGGAGGACGGGGTGGGGGGCACCGCCATTGCCGCGGCTCCGGGAGCCGACGGGAGCCCCGCGCAGCCATTGCTGTGGCCCGGGGAGGCGGGTGGAAGCGCACGCCGCCATTGCCGCGGCCCGGGGAGCCGACGGGAGCCCCGCGCAGCCATTGCCACGGCCCGGGGAGGGGGGGGAAGTGCGCGCCGCCATTGCCGCGGCCCGGGGAGCCAACGGGAGCCCCACGCAGCCATTGCTGTGGCCCGGGGAGGCGGGTGGAAGCGCGCGCCGCCATTGCCGCGTCTCGGGGAGCCGACGGGAGCCCCGCGCAGCCATTGCCGCGGCTCGGGGAGGAGGCGGGGTGCTTTTTCTGCGCCCGCCGCCGGTGCCACGGGCGCGGGAAAGCTCCGTCCCCGCCTGCCGCCGCTGCCATAGGAGCGGGGGAAGCTCCGTCCCTGCCTGCCACCGCGGGGCAGCGCCGACCCGGGGTGACCGAGCCCAGTGGCAGCGGCGGCCGGCCCCGAGCGGCAGCACCGGGCTGGGCCACCTGGCCCCGTCAGCGGCCCCTAGCGGGCCGAGCCTGCACAGCCTTAGCTCAGCCAGTAAACCCTGCCCTCCCGCGGTTCTGTTACTAATTGCACACGGGTCCTCGCTGCGAACGACAGAGCGGCTTATATTCCGGTGCGGCTTATTTATGGACAAAAACCGAAATATTTGCCAACACCCAGAGATGCGGCTTATACTCAGTGCGGCTTGTATTCGTGAATTTACTGTATTTTTTTTTTTTAATCATTTAGGATGAGACGCCACAGAAAAGTTTGCAAAAAGGTAAATAAGACTAACAGCCCATATACTTTTGTCTACAGCTTCAGTAAAACAATTTCCCTTTCCAGCATGCCTGGAAGTTAGCAGAAATATAGGCAGGGTATAGAGAATGTCACATGGCAGATACTAATTGTTACGATTAAGGTCTAACAAGCAGGATTCCCTGCTGCTCCGAGAATGTCTCTGACTTTTGATCCTGACATCTGTGTCTTACAAGAATTTCAGTCTGCTCTGACATTCCGTCTGATGTTGATCCAGGAATTAATGGATTGTGAAAAAGCTGGCAGGATATCATTTAAAAAATAGAATTCTTGGTGTACAACTGATGAAAAGGTATCACAATTCACATACTTTGTGTCTGATACCAATACATGGTGCCTATATGCATGTGTTTTATATGAAGCACAGTCTCAAAACAGAGGGCAGAAAACAAGATTTAGAAGGAATCAAGAGCTTCCTGTTATGCTCATTTCTGGAGCTGCTATTGTGCATCTTCAGCATGCCACCAGATGAAAATTATCAATGATTTGGACAAATTCTTTGTCTTGAAGATTCCATTGTTTAAAACCCGTGCCAGCAAAATTAATCACAATATTATGATTAATTCTGATGTAATTGAAAACTTTAATAGGGTTCTTTTCAGTGGACAGCATTAAAGAAATCAGAATTCATTTTGAAAGAAGTTTCAGCAGAGGTAGCCATAAGAATGTTTAGAGCATGACATGCATTGTGTGGTCACCATCAACCCATTTCACTTTGGACCTATATTTAAGCTGGTTTGTGCTACAATACTTTCAGCTTATGAGAAAATAAAACAAAAAAAAAAAACAAACCAAATCAAACCAAACCAAAAACTTTAAAAGATGTAATACCAAAAGTTAAACTGACATTCTTTTCTAGGTGTGTTTAAGACTGAAGAAATACATACAGAATTGAAATTTTACACATCAGAGAATACTGCCTTGTGTTTCATGGTTCTGGATAATTACTAGATGCCAGTGGATAACTTAAACACAGCTTAGAGTCACTGACATTAATGTGTGACAGGCAGTTTTGCAGAGTGTATTTAGCAATCTTAAATGAAAAAGTTGAATGATATTTAAAAAAACAAAACATAAAAATAAAATTCAGGATTATCAAAACAGGAAAGAAGCCGTGCCCTCCTTAAAGTAAATCAAAAAGTGTTTCTCAGTGTGAAATAAAAAGACATGAAAGGAACTATAAAAGAATTCAACAAGTTAAAAAGGAATTAAATTCACTTGTCAATTACTGTCAATTATAACTAGCTAAAATTAAGACTATGGTTTAACCATCTCTTCAAACAAGTCACCCAAATTTCAAATCAAGCACTGACTTTGTCTGTCATTGTTTATCGAGTTAAATTTCTGGCTTTGGCATCTATACTTCAGTGGTTTAGAGGTTTTAACAAAATTTCTCGACGCCCAAAGGCATAGGATATTTTCACATAAGTTCAGAACAAATTCTATTCATAAACAAAGGTAGTTAATAAAATTAGTAGTACAAATTACCTAGAGATATTTAGCCACTCATGCCCAGCATATAAACATTGGAAGCACTTGTTTAAAGGAGCATGAAATTATCCAAAATAAGTAAGATATAATCAATATTTAAGAAGCAAACTTATCTTAGATATTGGCAATCAATATGTGAAAAAGTGAATGACTTGCAAGCTGCACTCCCCTTATCAGTGCTCATTCCAACTCTGCTGTTACAGTTCAACTCCACAAAATTCTAAGGAGAGCACCAGAATTCTAACAAGATGCAAATGAACATTTTAAACATTTATAGCACTAATTGTACATCTAGAGAATGCATTAAAGTTTTATTTAAATTATATGATTAAATACACCGTGTGAGTATGGTTTTGTTTTAAGGGAAATATCAATGCCCTTAAGCACTAATATTTTTATTATTTATATTTCATGCTATTTAATTAGCTATTTAATTTAAATTTACTGTTCTGTTTTTCCTTAAGAGTTCTGTAATTCATTTAATAGGTAAAAGAGTAAATAGCATTCAGATTAAGAAATTAAGAAACAAAAAGGCAAAACCCTGAAGTGAATAGTTAAAGAGAAGAGGCTGGATCACATTTAAGATGGGGAAAAACAAAAGGCAAAGCTTGTAAAACCTGAAAAAGTAAGGTAGGGGTGTGAAAGTGTGATGTGTGACAGGTGGGGTAAAATGAGACAGTTGGGAGGAAAGAAATAAATTTGAAGAGCACAAATTAGACAAGACATTCATTTTAAGCCCTAACAGGCTAGATCTCATCGTTGTCATCAGACAGGAAATGTCAGAGCTGGCACATTTGGTTTTTTATGCTTTTTGCTGGTTTAAAAAAAAAAACAAAAACCAAAACCTCTGTGTCTTATAATACATAAAAAGTCTATTTGCTTTAAAGAAAAACACATCTCAATTTGTTCCCATTTTTTCTCCTACTCAATCTTTAACCCACTTCAGCTCTATTATATTGGAAACGACAATAATGATAAGGTTTAATACTTCCATTATATTTTGAGTTATTTTATTCAATACCTGAATAGGAGTTGAATTCTTTAAAAATAACTAAACTTTGCACTTGTAACTACAGGTGAATTTCTGGAGGATGTGAATGTTGCATAAGAAAATATGCAGTAAAGGCCATCTCTAAATAAACAAATTCTTGCTATAAAGTTCAGAATTTTTGAAGGCATGGATAGATTCCTTCCAAAATACATGACCAAAATAACCATGTCTAAAACAATCATTTCAATTTGCATTCCAGTTGATGGAAAGTTTTTTTAACATAGCTTTTAATAAATATCTACAAAGAATATTTGGAACCTGAAAATAATGACATTGTATAGAATAAGTTACCTTCTCTCTATATGACCATTTAATTAGTGTGTGTTGCTCTGCCAAATAGAAAGAAAAATCCCTGTGCACTGGAATATAATCTCAAGGTTAAATTCAATTGAAGTAGAATGCTGCCAGCAGGAAAGTGCATAGAAGAACTGTAATTCTTAATAATTAATTACCTTTAGAATGCTCTCTGTTTCATTTTAACTGAAAATAGTCTTTGAACTTTTTAGTTTAAAATGTTTACCTCAGAATGATATATGACAACAAATCTCCATATTGAGGGAATTAACCCTACCTCTCCTACAGTTTGGATTTTTACATAAGGCAACTCTAAACTCTTCTGTCACTTTTGTTCATAAATTAACAAACAATGGAGTGTTGTATATTTAGAGAAGATAGCAAAACATTGAGCTAAAAAATGTTCATTTTCCAACAATTTATAATTCTCATTATCATAGTTATGTGTTTCTAAAGAAAGTCAAATGGAAGGAATGTGGAAGCACAGATTTGGGATTTTACACGTGGAGGTAAGTGAGGACAGAAGAGCAAGGCAGGGAAGATCAGGTGAGGGATTTAGAACAGACACAACATGTCAAACTAAAAGTCCACCCACACCTATTTCCAGCAGTGAAGGGGTGTTCAGGAGAAAAAAAAACCCAAACAAATCAGAGTTCAGGTGCAGAGCGATCCCATCCACTCTCTGATGGAAAGTGAATTCCAAATCCAGGGGCTGAATTCAGACCAAGTTTCACAACCATCAGCAGACCTCACCTGCCCACCACAAAGATTTTTAATTTCTGATCTCCCCTAATTTTTAAAAAAAATTTGCAGTTTAAATAAATGTCTTTTCTGTCGCAGGTTCTTACTTTGGGCCATTAGGACATTCTATGAGAAAAATCTAGCAGATACAAGATTCCTCTATCAAACTTTGGCCTACCTCCACTAAAGAGCTGTTTTTCTGCAAATCTTCTTGTGCTCTAGTCTTGAAAGGTTTTAAACATCACCAGGAAGTTCAGTTACTGAACTTGTCTTGGAAACACATTAGGTTAGTAATTTGTATTCACACCCCCCCTCCCCCCCCAAATAAGTTGTACAAATCTATTATACTTTGTACATAGATGATTAATGCATATATATATATATATATACAACATATAGACAATGCATATATATATATATATTACATCAAAAAACTTCAATAGAATTTAAAGCAGAAAATATTTGAGCCCTATAATTCTGGACTGTGTAATTTCTATAGATACATATGTACTATCATATCTTGCTTTTCTCTCAAAATTAATTAAAATAGCCACTGTGTTACATTAGCTTTCATAATTTTAAGATATTACATGCTCCATTCTGGTTTATCTCAACGTTTTCAATTTCATTTACCTCTCTTCAGATCACATAGTGTAGATACTTCACCCAATAATCTGGGAAATATGAGTGGGATTAATTGGATTCTTATGACAAAAGTTTTGTTTTAGACCTTGGGTAAGCCATTTACTCTTCCTGTAAAATGCTTTTGCTTCCCACATTACAAAATATTCCACAGTGAAATACTTTAACTTTTGAATATTCAGGGATCCTTGACTGATTTTTTTTTTAATCTTGTCCACACCCCTTTGGTAAAACCATCTGACAAAGCATTGGTTTGCTTCATCTTGTCTGCAAGAGGCTGCAGGAGCTTGGCAACAATTCCAACATCAGTTACCAATGTTACTCTCAGTAAATTCAAAACATAACACTCTTCTAGCTGCTAAGAAGGAATCCAGGAGAAAAGTGGAGTGACAATCCAAAAAGCACATGGAGGGTGTGCCCCCAAAATGAGACTTGTGATCATTACTGACGATTGAGCTGTTCAGTGAGGAAGGTGTGACCAAAGATATAAACCTTTCCAAATATTTCTTATTTCTACTCTGCTATCTCCACTGTTACACCCTCACAACCCAAAGAAAGATTATTTTCCTGGAAAGATGATTTCCATTCACTGCCCACCCTGTTTGCAGCCCTGCGTGCTTTAACTGGTGAAGGGCAGTGTCTTAGGTTGCAATACAGGATGTGATCAAAAAGTATGTATTCTATCACCATCTGTTTAACCAGGTGGGGCAGTGATCCTTATCTCTGTGGGAAATATTTTCTGTTAATGGTCCATATGTTAACCAGTGGTGCAGTCATCTTTTTCTTTTCCACAACCCATCCTTCCTCCACGAGGTATCTTCTGTTAATGGCCCATTGAGTCTCACTGCATGACTGATAAAATTACTGCATCCCATTGGGAGATTCTCCAGACAGGGGGAGGAGCCAAGCATTTCCTACCTAAATAAAATCTGAGCTTTGAACATCAGAGCAGCCTTTTCCCACTGGATTCCAGAGGAAAGCTGGACCTTTCCACATCATCACTGGACCTGTGGAGGAAAATTGCACCCTTCTACAGGAGCACTGCTCCAACTGAGCCACATCTGTCACTGCAGGAGGATGCAGCCACCATTTAATGGGACTGCTACCAACACCCTGCCTGATGGGGTGTCAGGTTGTACTCTGACTCTGTCAGTGTTTTGGATTTGTTCTGCATTTCTATTTAAATTTTCCTAGTAAAGAACTGTTATTCCTATTTCCCATAACTTTACCTGAGAGCCCCTTAATTTCAAAATTATGATAATTTGGAAGGAGGGGGTTTACACTTTCAATTTCAAAGAGAGGCTCCTGCCTTTCTTAGCAGACACCTGTCTTTCAAACCAATACAGGCAGAGAGTGCAGGCAGCTCCAAAGCCCACGCTGCAATGGTCCCTAGGGAAGCATTGCCAGCTGGCAGAGGCTGCAGCAATGCAGGGGCCCGGGGCTATGTGGAAAATCAGAGAGCTGTAACCATCTCCCTGACAGCCCCAGAGTGCAAACCAGACACACACAGGAGAATCCAGGTCTGTATGTGCATGAGGGAGGTCAGAGTTTGTTCATTTTCTGAAAGATTCTGTCAATACATTGAACGAGGTATGAGCCCAAGGTGAAAATGGTACAATGTTCAGATATTTGAGATCTCTGAGATGATCTGATGGTTGGAAAATGTTGCTGCTTTCTCAACGTATTTGAATGATCCAGAATCTGGTGGATTGAAGGATTTCTAGCCAGGCATCCATTACTGATTTACTTTGCCTGGAGACAGAAGTGGGGAGAGATTTTTAAACCTCAGCACTACTTACTGCATTCACAAAGAGTGACAATGCACAGCAGTTTAAAATTAATACAAATTTGTCTTGAATTAACAAGGTGAAGATTTGAATTTGCCACGACATCTTATAAAACCAATACATATATTAGATCTGAGAACTTACAGAAGCTGTGAAAAGCTTTTCTCTGGGAACTCAGAGTGGAAGCCAAGATAATAATTGTAAAATTCAGCCAGGACAGGAAATTCAGAGACCATCAGTCACTGGTATGATCATTCAGGGAAGGATCAGCTGCTACCATGCCATATTCCTGGATAAAAGGGTGCTGCTACCTTTCAGTGTCTCTTCTTGTCAGATTTTTTGACTCATTCCCATCTCCTTACCTATCAAATTATTCGATTCCTCTACCCTTTTCCATCACCCTGGAGCTATGGTGGGAGGGAGCAGTGGTGTGGTGGCCATTCTTTCCTTTCCAGTCCTGCACTGCTGCCAAAGAGGACACACTCTCCAGAGCCACCTTTGGTTACTCTGAATTTCCCAAGCAGCACTTAAGTACAACCACAAGTTCACTTCTGGCAGCAAAATATCTTGGATGTTAAGAAACCAAAATAATATTTAGATTATTTTCAGAACAGAAGAAAAAGAATAAAGGATCTTTCTAAAAATTGCTGCCAACTGTAATTAGAATGGACTAAGAACTGGTACATACTTGAATAAGACCATACAAACATTATAAAACTCCATTGACATTCTTATCAAGATCAAAATATCATAATTTAGAATTAAATTTAACATTGAAAATGCTGTAATGAATAACACAATATATACTAACAAGATTATGAGGATGACCATGTCATGGAAGGGTTAATGGCTCCAGTTACGGTAGAAATTTAAATATCATGAGGAGGCACCTCCTGACCCAGCCATCACTGAGAATTATGCAGATTCAAATGGGAGCCACACAGGCTTTGATTTCCCCCAAGGATTGATGAACAAGTACAAAATAATAGAAAGTGACAGGAAGCAGATGACTGAGGTCTAATTTAATGTCATTCTAAAAGACAATATACCTTAAATTGGCCTTAGGAAAATTATGGGTTACAAACAAGAGAAGAGAAACATGCACGTTTTTCATTTTAGTTCACTAATTTAAAAAGTAATCCTTAGAAGAAATGAACAGTGAAACAATAGTCATTTGGCAAGGCAGGATTGCCAAACTCAAGTAGGCGTACTTTGTTTGCATAATTTGTAATTTAATGGAAAAGACTGTAATCTTAAGAGGAAAATTCTATTAAACAAAATAATGAAATGATCTGAAGAATTTTATGCAAATATTAATTTGAGACTGCTAGGAAGATGAAGAATTAATAGTTCTTAAATAGTAGGATAAAATGCTGTGAGGATGTGCCTAGGAAAGATTTGCCATGTTAGTAAAGAATTAACTACACCTGCACTTATCTAGAAATACATCATCTATTCTGTAAAGGTTTTTCTAAGAAAAAGCCAGAACATTTTGCTATTTTTAATTAGTAAGTTGCAGAAATGGCCCTCTACAATCCAAAGCTATGCATAAGCTGTACTTCCATCCAAATATTCCAGATTTCAGTACATGCTGTATGTAATATGAATTTACATCATTTCACATGACAGAAGTTATGAATATCAACAGCTGGATATTTGAAATAATCTATTTTATACCATAGATGTTTGAGACATTTGTATAGAAACAGCACTCCATACTTTTTTCTTTTTTTTTAACTTCAGAAATTATGCAATTTATCCTGCATAAATTTTTTCTCAGTTCTGTAACATCAATGTGTAGAGATATCCCCAGTCAGGCACTTGTTCAGGAGTGGCCTTAAAGTCCCCCATAGATATTTTCTCAGCTAGTATTTAGACATGAAACATTACTTTTGATAAACAAGCATTAAAAGCAAATTTGTATGGCATCAAATGAAGAACTGAGAGTTCTAGGGGGTTGGAAAGGCTCTCTGTAATACATTGCAGTATTGTCAGAAAAGATAGAAAATTTTTCTCTAAAAATTGGAGGTTTCCTAATTTTTAGTAGAGGGGAAAATAGCTTTTTTTAAGCACGTGGAAACCCTCTCTCTCACAAAGAAGCAGGACAAGCTCCCTGCTATGAACAAAAACCAGGGAAAAGCAGAGTGCATTGTGCAACTGCTCCATCTGCAACTCCATCACATGCTGGACCTGGAGGCATCTCAGCAGCGCTCACAGAACTGCCTCAGGAATCCACAGAGCAGCCAGATGCCAGCCCTGGAAAAACATGGAATGTTGCAGGATATCTGCATCCTGTGACTAGCATCCAGAGAGGGGCCACAAGACTGGTCAGGGCTAGGCAGAAACCTGATATGTGCATGTATTTTCATTATGTGCAGTGGGATGTTTCGTTTAAGGATAAATTAAAGAATACTGACAAACAGTGTGGACCCCCGAAAGTTCTCCCCCTGCTCCAAGCAGAAAATGCATACTATAAAATAAAAGTATTTTACATTCAGACCAAGTCAAATGTGAATTTGATTCTTAAAATTGTATGTGAAAAGCAACTTTTAAGGAAATTTCATCCCTTAGAAGACTAAGAATTCTTAGAAGAATTCTGCACATAGTGTTCAAACTAAGCACAGCAATAATATATATCTGTAAGATCAGCAGAAGCAATTCGTTCCTAAAAATATATATTTTATATAAGTTATGTACAGGCTTTTAAAAATTGAATTAAGGCTGGAAACATCTTGATTTACACCTTCTCTTAAAAGATGGCAAGTTTCCTACAAAGGAAAACTTACATCATTTAGGAATAATGTAAATGCTGTTGCCATTGGAAAACAGTCTCTTGATTGTTATATTTTCTGACACCAGGTTGTTTTCCTGCATGTAATGTCCATTGTTCAGTGACATTTGCAGCAATCTTCAAAACTAAATTTTCGTTTATATGACACAAGAAAAAATGTAATCTTAATCTAAAGAAAACACAGAGGAAGAAGGGGAGGGGGGACAAAGCATGATACTAAATATAGTGATAAATGTTGGGCAAATGGTTTGGTAAATCTGAAAGAGTTAAAACTTCAACATTCAGATTTTGCAGACCTCCTTCACTGGATGTTTCCAGGGCATCTAATTTGCAGTAAATTGTCCAAGCCTTTCCCCTGGCTGAAGTGGTGACTGCAGTCCAGGGGAACCCATCTGCCCAAGGGACTGGTGAGAACCAAGCAGCAGAGGCTGATGGAGACCTGGACCACACCACAAAACTTCTCACACCAAAGTCAGCCAAGAAAAGGGAGTTGGAAACTTTTTTTTTGAGGGGCATCTCCCTAACCAGAGCATTAGGCCTGAGAATCTCCCTTTCCATTTGTAGTGGAACATCATAGCTGGAATGAATAATCAATGCTTTTTACAGTGTTAACAAATCAGCACCTTATGAAGAAGAAAAACTTTAGTTCTTCCATCTCCATGTAATTAAAAAAAAAAAAAAAAAAAAAAAAAAAAGGAAAAAGAGTGGAAGAGCAGATATTTGCAGCTACCACCGTGGAGAGAGAAGCACTTTATGAGGGTAACTCAGCCCCCAATAAGCTACAAGAATTTCTTTTCAATTTGCACTCTTCTGCTCAGTGTGACCACTTGCACACTTAATTTCCTATTAGCTGGAATTTCAGCAAAACAGAATACTGTCATTCCCTTTAGTATAACTGGAGTACCCTGTTTTACTATGATACATCCACATCTGTGAGTTAAATAAAATAAAATGTGCCATGAAGTAAAACAAAACAACTTCACAACAGAAGGACATAATTCTTATAAGCAAATTCAGGAAAGAATGTGTTTTGACAAGGAATCAAGAAATAAGGAATGAAGAACAATTAAGTAAAATTTTATTTTGAGCTTTTGAAGTACCCAGGCATGAAAGTTTGACCATTTTATCAAACAGATTTTTCTAAGTATTTCCACAGTCATTCATATATTAATGATATTCCATAAACATAACTTTATTCATAATAGTTACTGTATTAAAAAATACCTTATCCAGAGTTTGAAAGAAGAGTCCTATTCTCTTCAGTCTTCCAGAACTCATCAGTTCAAAAAATTCATATTTCCTACTATCTGTTCACATTTTAGCAGCTAAAACGGCCACTAAGAACAGGACAATAAGAGGTTTTCATTATTTTCACTTTTTATTTTAACAATCCAAGGAATAGATAAAATTGTAGAAGATACAAACTGGAAAGGTTTAGTAGTTATTGTAAGAACTACTGAAACCCTGTGAGACTAGAAAAAAGTGGGTGTGATCTGTAAAAATCCCAGAATGGATGATACCAATGGAAAAAACGTAACAAAAATCCTGTGATGTCTTGACAAGAATGAAACCCTGTATCACTCAGGTAGCAAGCACACTGGAAGATTATGCCTGGAATACAAGTATTGAAAGGAATGATTTATTTTATAAAACACAGAATAAGTATAGTAAGGTAGCACTGTAAGTTAATGATGAAAAATAGCATGGTGTGACCTAGAAAGTAGAACTCAAACACTTAATATACTGAGGTCAATAAAACATTCTTCATTTTACATTTTGATGATTTCAACAACAACAAAAACAAAAACAAATATTTTCAACACATATTTTAATGGCAGAGAGGTCATTGTATGGATAGAAAATAGTGAATGTAAATTCTGCTTTTAAAAAAAATGTAAAATATCCATGGAACTAGAAAGATCCCTATCAAGCCATTACACAGCTTGGAATAACATGGACCTTTTTCTTATGTTCTAGCAAGAACAAAACCAGCTGCACTAAGGAATACTACAATGAAAAGCATCTCACACAAGAGATTTGGTTTAGTCTCTGAATTAAATAAAAGGCTGAAAAGAGATATGACTGCTCTTTAAAAATATGTGGAGAGGAGGTAAATAGTAAAGGGGATGCAGAGCTTTTTCAGGTAAATTCTATTTTAAAAGGAAGGAATTGATATTAAAGAGACATGAAAATTTTAAGAAAGCTTCTAATTGTTGGAGCAGTGAAATTCTCAGAGAGCCTTATTGTAGCAAAACAGGGAATAGAAACCACAAGTATTTTTTTAGGTGGAATTTGACCTAGTAAGTATAATTGATGTATGATATGGCTCCTGATTCCTCTACTTTTTTAAAGTCTTAATACAACCTGGACTATTAATAAAGGCCTCTGGCAGACAAGTACAATAGCTACCCAAGCTTTAATTTCCTGGCAGTTATTTGGAATGCTCAATTATCAAAAAGTATTTTTGTCAGTTATCTCAGCTACCGTCGTCAATACTGATGGTGTGTTTCCTTTTTTACAGATTTTGGAATTGAATTTTCTGGGCCTTGGGAGATAAATGATCAGCCACAAAGCATTCAACACATACTTGGTTTTCTACACAAAACCTTTTTTCAGAACAGTCTCTGCTATTTTCAATCTCGGCAGGGAAAACCATGTTACTTCAGACTTTAACCTATTGTTTTGTAAACTGTCCAAATTCTTTAAGACTAGTGAGATAATTGTCTCCTTTCACAGAACCTGAAAAATTAGTCCTTAGACCAAGTTTTGTGCCTTTGAAGTGTTAATGGCTCTATCAGGTCTTCAAGACCTTCTGTGTTTTATTGAGGAATGGGTGCAGCAGCTCCTTAAATACTTCTTTCCTTTTTCTAAGTGGGGAGCACTTTATCCTTCTTCATATACCACTTTTGCCTTCTGCATTTTTAAAGGTGTCAAGATCATGGATTGCAAGCAAGCTTTAATGTAAAAACATGCAGCTACATAAATTTCAGGACACAGATGCCCTCATTAAACCATTGCCACCAGCCCAATCTGGGAAGCAGGGTAGGACATGCCATTTTACATGGTTTTTTATTTTACTCAATACATCCACATCATTTCTTCCAGAATATCTGCATTTTGGGCTGCCTGGATAAACAAGGCCAGACAGAATCCTGCAAACTGACAAAATTCCTCTTTCCTTCTGGCAGGCAGCACCTGGACTCTGCTGAAAGTGTTGCTGGGGTGATGTCCCCTTGTCATAACAGAGAAAAGGTTCAGACTCAACAAATCTGCCCTAGGAAGAGGTGAACATTTGGGTTTCCAAGTGGGCAAAGCAAGCTGAAGTTCAGTCCTTCTCCTGAAGTGCTTTGGTGAGCCCAAACAGTGCTGACAACAGTTTGCTTCTGCACCAGGGGATCGGTTTTCAAGAAAATTTGCAGCTTTGGCTAAGAGGCCAACTCGGGCTTGCAGTTAATTTATAAAGTTATGGGTATATAAAAAGCCCATCTATTCAGCTAGTTAGCCCAAAGGAATTTTACTTTCACTTTGCTGTCTTTAAGACCACAGATTATAAACTGGGAAAGCATCCCACTTACCTATAAATTATGAGAAATAGTTTTTTGCATACCTGGAGAGTGATGACTTGATAGGGTGGAACTCAGGTGATTCAGCTGGATGAAGCAGCTGAGGTGGTTCAGGGAAAAAAATCACAATGACTAATATTGACAATGGTAGAAAAATACTTTTTAAAGAATTCTGTGTGTGTGTTTGAAAATAAGAGAGTCTGCATAGAAGATTAAGCTGAAAAAGAAATACAGGTTGGTGACTACACCCAAATAGTGGCAGGATACAGATGTTCAGCTCTGGACAAAAGACTGCAGCTCATAAATCAGATATGAGCACAATTGGGCTGGGGCAGAAGGAATCTCTCCTATCCTGGATGCTCTCAAGAAAACATTTGTTTCAGTCAGCACAGTCTGGCAGTGCAGCACTTCACTATGTGCAGTTGCACTCAGTGAGGTGGTTGCACTATTCCTTAGCATAAGGGCTGTGAAAAAAAATTTTCAGTGAGAAAAAGAGAAAAATGGATTTAGTGTTACTTGCTAGAGAAGAAAGTTTGG
Organism: Catharus ustulatus; assembly: GCF_009819885.2. Classification (NCBI taxonomy): domain Eukaryota; kingdom Metazoa; phylum Chordata; class Aves; order Passeriformes; family Turdidae; genus Catharus; species Catharus ustulatus. Next base: position 61,579,371 of record NC_046226.1, on the reverse strand, counting down.
AAGTAATTTATTTTAATGTCCTTGAACATTGCCAGACATCACAAATTGAGAAGACAGTTTTGATCTACATCCCTAACATATTCAAAATAAAACTGAATTAGTTTAATTTTTAAATGGCCATATTCATATTGTTAATAGTGAATTTAAATAATTAAGGGAAATAATAGACTCAGTAGGTTGTTAAAAAAAGAAGAGTACCAACAAGTTTAAAGGCTTGGGGAAAATGGTCAAATTTTAAAGTATATAATAGTAGGCTTTTAAATTTCAATCAAATCACATTATTAAGTACAGGATACTACATTTGTGTGACAAATAATAAATCCAGTGCATGCACAATTAATAGATCTGGTCTTTTTGGATCTTTTAGGCAATACTGGAATAAATATTTTTAAAAGTATATGGAAATAAAACCATAACACGGAAAAAGCATCTTTGAAAAATGCTCAACATCCCAATGCTTCATTTTTATGGACTTAACGTCCTCCTGTAAAACCCACTTAGGTAAAGTTTATCCAATTTGAAGAACCCATGCTGAGTATTTCAGGACTTAGTTATTTAAAATAAGACAAGTCTGAAACAAGTCAAACTAAAATGAGAAAAATAAAGCAAATAAAACTTTCATTTTCTTCTTTTTGGGTATTTTTTTCTTACGTTCAGCTTTTAAACCAGTAAATAATTACCTTTGAGAGGGTCTAACAATTAAAGAATAACATTGATTAATTAGGAAAGAATGTGAGGAATACTAATCAATCCTAAAGACAGTTTTTCTTCTCCCACCTCAACCCCTTTGGTCTCCCACAGACAATGAGTTTTCTATACTGTTGGAATTCCTTTAAAAAACATTCATATTCTTGTCCATTCACACAAAACTCTCTTGGGGAGCTTTGTTTTGGGAGGAGTGGGTGGCAGGCCGGGGGCACGGGATGTTGGGAGAACAGATAGGATGTCAGGTGAAGATGGAATGCTGTGCCCTCTCTAACCAGCTGAAGACTCTGCATGATTGTATTTTTACAAATAATACCTGTGGGTGTTGAAACAGTTGAGGGAATCTATCAAACACACCCTTTCACTCTGTTGTTGTAACTCCATAAAATTTATTCTCATTTCAAAAGAGGCTTGGCAATAATACCTGTAGGTGGTTGAGTAATTTAGAAGAAATCTGTCAAATCTACTTCCACTGACTTTAGCAATAGAATTCCGTAATTACTTTCCAAGTTGCTAAATGCAACTATTTATTTTCAGAACAGTCAGAAAGTTCTATACCGAGGTTCTATTTTTTTATTTTAACAACTTTTTAATAGGCTTAGGAACTAACTCAAAGAGTAGATCTAATAATTGTGCAGCATTTCATTTGACTCTCAAAAGGGAAAAAAGTGAGAGCTACATGTTGGTAGCAGCCAGGATTCTACTGCAAGTGTAATCCCATTTTCACATGGGTGGACATTTAGCTGTTTTCTTACATAACTTGAAGAGGAGACATCTGAAACTAATCTTGATTCAATGCTGTGTAGTACTGTATGGATTATTTCCAGATTATTTATGAACAATATAACTGAAGATTGGTTTCACCTGCTTAACAGATATACTTCCTATTTCTTAGTTGAGAATAACAGAATAATATTGAAAGCTAATAAATTTTTTATAAAACTGCTTATACCAGCAGAATCTCTTAGTGGCCCCAGACACAGCCACACACCCAATTTACTCTGTTTAACAACTTTGTCAACTAGAGTGATTGAGGGTACATTTATTCACTCTGAGTCCACGGCAAATGTGATGAAATTTGACCTTGCATAATCCCCAGAGAAGGACAGGTAGCCTGGGATTAATTGAAATAATCTCAGTGTGCCAATATCTGTGTCAGATGAAATACAAGAATATAATCCTCTGTCTGACACATTGTTAGAACCTGGTTCCAGCTGATCAGAATTTCTTTTTATGCCATCAAAGACAGTTAGGCTGAACTAAATGTTAAACATTCCCAGTGTGTAAATTCTAAATGCTAAAAAAAAAGTTAAATTCATACTTCAGTGTAGAGAAACATTGCTTGTATGTGATGGGATTTTGTGGCAATCCAATGACAAAACTGATAATAAAATGGAAAGTAACAAATTCCTTTTATTTTTCCCTCCCTGTCATCACTGAAGAATCTATGTCCTATTTGGATTCACCTGATTCTGCAGGAGGCACCTCAGCACACAACATATTCAAAAGGTGAACAGGTTTGTGGCCATTGAGGCTTAACTAAACATGAGTGGACAGAGATGTTGGGCCCTGCTATAATTAAAACTTCATTAGTCCCAAACTGTCACTCAATTTCTAATTTGCAAAAGAATATCATCCCTCATCTGCAGCCTTTTGACCAATATGTAATTTTTTAGCATGAACCACGTGTCTCTAGCAAATGTTCATGTTCAAAGAGAAAGAAAAGACAATGCAAGATCATGGTGAAAAACAATCCAGAAATTACATTCTTAGAGTGCTCATTTAACTCCTCAGCACAATTTCAAACAGACTTCCACCATTTACTCTCCTGTATTTATGATCTGTGCAGAAGAAATCAACAATTAAATGCTGATGATAAAGCACAGGACAGTGTCAGCAGACTGCCTCATCAGGAAATGACACGAGTAGTTACAATAAGGCTCTGATGCTCAGAAGACAAATTGTTTATAAATTACATACCAAAGTAGAAGGAAAACTGGAGGCAGTATCATTCTTGCTGCTTATAAAAAGGAATGCATTTATTAAGTCACTCTCTTAACAAACATGCTATATCTGTGCAGATACTCACATTAGAATTGTCTGCACAAAGGTGTTTTTAATATTCCAGTCTTTAATAATCTCAATAATTTCTTTTTACTAAAATAAAACACTTAGATTGCTGAACTAGATAAGCTCATACTTCATACTTCTAGACAGAACTGTTGGATCTACATTTTTTAAAATTACTTTTCAGAAGAATTTGGAATTTCCAATAATTTCTCTGGGAAACAAAACCTCTCTAGATCTAAATTAAGTTTTATTTATTCAAAACGCAATATGGGTCTTTATAGGTTCTATCAAGCAGGTGCCATTCGTACTAAGAGGGTAAACCCCCCTCTATTTAACATATCAGAATAGTTTTTTTACAAGATAAATAGCTCAGAGACAATTCCCCTGTAATGCATGTTTATGAAAAGTCAGCAGGAGCCATTTATGATCTCATAATGCATAAATCAACTGCAAGAACTCTTGGTCAGAACATGGAACATCACAACATTAACGCCCTGTGACTACAAAGTTTCCCTCGTCCCCTTTTACAGGTGTCAAATCATTGCAATGATTTTTGTTAATAGCTGGCAACAACTTCATCTATTTAAGTGATAATTGTTTCTTAGGTCATTTAACCTCAGGTTGGGATGGAGGGGAGAGGGGGGAATCGTGTCCTCATACAACACTTAATGAAAAAGCATAAAATTAATTGAAATTGTCTTCCTTTTCCTACCCTGCAGAATTTTTTTGGCAAGGCAAATGAACTATTCCATATAGATAGACACACTTGCCACTAAGTGATGGGAACAAACAGGGCTTGCAAACATCAATGCTTATTTTTTGGACTGAGGCTTTCACTTTCAGGATAATTACCTATGCACAAACTCTAGATGGCAACATTGCACTTACTGTATTACTAAAACAAAATGTCACACTGAGTCCCTACATATCCTCTTTATCAACATTTTATGTGCCACAGATCTATAGCCTCTTATTATAAGTGTAATGAAGCAGAAGTTATTGAAGCATTTTATTGATTGCTCAGATCACAAGTTTACTGTCATACTGAATTGGCACCTTACTTGCTGAAGCAAACTGCTGACACCTTTTTAAAAAAGTGACAACTACATCTATTTCATGACCAGAAATCCATTTTCATCTCTATCAAGACAAGAATGCAATTTTCACTTCATTTAACTGATGTTAGGCCTGCTCAAGGCATGACACTTAGAAAAAGACACAAGTTTAAGGTTCTTAAAATACTTCTGGTAACTAGAATGAAGCTCAGCTGTGGGAAAAATTTCAAGCCTCACTCAAATCTATAAACAGTACAACATTCTAAGAATCACTTAGCTGAATATCATGAGGGCAGTTTTCTATTTCAATTTCAAAATTACAAAACCACTATTTCTATATTATTTTAATAAGAAGCCAGGGTGAAATATTACAGTGCTCATATGGAATCTTGCTCTACACAAAGTTCACTTTAACATGGGATTATCTCTTGAGTGCCCTCCACACAGGTCAAACAGACCAAAAAAATCTATTTTTCTGTGACCTATAAAGAAGGAAATAAAGATACTTAACACCTCTTCAACAGCATGAGCCAATGTCATACAAGATTAGAAAAACAGAAGCTTCAAGGAAGAGGAAACAAATAATTTAGGTCTACAAAAAAACAAAGGGGATGTTACTGAACAGAGGCTGTGATACTCAAGTTATTTTAAGAATATATGCTTTCATAACCCAGAAAAACACAAATAAAAAACTGTGTTGAATCGGAAATCAAGTTAATAATTTTGATGAGGTTCTTGTTCTCTACAAATAACATCTAATAATTGTTATGCTGAGTTTACCACAATATAATCTGATTTTCTGAAAGCACATTATAAACAGGGTTCATTCGCTATGAATTGCTGAAAGCTCTGTGGAAAAGCATGGATATAGAAATTCTAGGAAAAATACTTTATAAAATACTTTATAAAATACTTTATAAAAGTGTATCATTTTATCTGTTTCTGCCAAGCAAACCCCCTGAAAAATTATGATACCTACAAACTAGGTTGTATTTTATTCATAAAGGGGGAAAAGAAAACAAATAAGTCATTAAAATTCTTACTGAACAATGGAAGTACTGTAATCTGTGAAAACCAACTGAATAGTAATGATAAATATGTTTCTTATAAAGTGCAGAAAAGAAAAGTTATGGAACAAAGCTTTTGTTTTTGTCTCACAGAGGTATTCAACCTCCAGCACTTGAGTCAGCAGTTTCAAAAGAACAACACAAGAAAATAGAAGAAATATAGACTTTCTTCTCTCCTTTGTTCTGGTGTTGGCAGTATTTCAATTTTTTAAAATTAGTAATATTTTTGCAGATCTATGTGGCAAAATGAGGAAAGCCTCTTGAATTCTGTTGTTTATTCATATGGTTTAGAAAAAGTGCTGGATATTCAGTTTGAAACAGTGCATTCAAGCTTGTTTTCCCATAACCAAAATGGTGAATAATAGAATCAGTCAATAATTTTATTCCCTTTTGTTTTCTTGTGGGTATTTTGCATACTAGCTCCATTACTTTAATGTAACATAATTTGCTGTGGTTCAAATGATTAATTACTATTACTGTAAGTTCTGCTAGATCAAGCTAATGAACATTCAGCACAGTTTCCTGACACTTCTCATCCCAGCTCAGTCTCCACAGATAACACCCTTGCAGTAAAAATAAAAATACAGAATAAAATCTCAGGACCAGCTACATTTGTTAACTACTGCATTCAAGTTTTGCTAAACCCTTGTAAGTAACCCATGCTCAAAAACATCTAAATACTGCTAGAAACTTGGGATTCTCAAATATTTGTACATTTTCCATAATAAATTTTCACTGTGGCAGTGAGATATTCTTTGAAACAAATTGTCACCTGTTCATGTGACAATTTCTATTATTCAGTACAGGCCAGACCGACAGCGCAACTCGAAATGAGAAAAACGTTTAAAAACCATTAATATCATTTTAAAAGGTATTTGAGCCCTCTCTTTTGGCCTCAGTTTGGCTGTGCTAGGCCTGTGAATGACAGCTTCCCTGCTTGAAGCACACAGAAAGCACAGCCTTCCTCATTCACTGTCAGTACTATGGCCTTTTCACACGTTCCCTCCACAGCAGTGTTTGTCCCCAAACACTGGGACCAGGCACAATGGCATTCCTGCTCCAACACCCCCACCAACAGCACCACTACTGATGGAGAATGCTAATGAGGTGGACATCCCCCATCTCTGAAAGTGTTAACTGCATCCCCAGCTAGCAGATATGCTGCTATTTCCATTGTTGCATGGCGCAGCTCACTAGGATTTTTTTTCCCTGAAACTATTTTTAGTAGAAATTATAAAAGCTCAACCAAAAAAAAAAAATTTGCATGTTTTCCTCCAACTTCATGTATTATATACACAATTAACTGATTTTAACCCCCAGATATATTTGGGGATCCCAGAAATTCCAACAGATGCCTACACAGCATGTTTAAAACAGCAAGGCAAAAGGCTGACCTCTGAAATTTAAATAGTAGAATAATTCTTATAATTCTTAATTCTAATAATTTTTTTGGAGGGGGGGAGGCAGGTATTAGAAAGCTGCATTTTTCAGTTCCAGAATTCATGGTATGAAAATGTCAACACAAGCTTTGCTGAGATTTTAGGAAAGCTTAGGGCCCATCATATACATATGCAGTTTAAATTAGAAAGTAAAAGAGAGGATTTTTGTGGTATAGTGTTTATACATTTTTTTTTAACTTTCTCATTGATTTAAAGAAAAAGTAAAACCAGTTCCTAAAGATCAAGTATTCCCTCAGTTTTACCTGGTTTACTTTCCCTATATTCATTTCAAGGAACACTTTGAAGATGTTGAACACTTCCTGAGATCTGTTAAAGGTATTTTTGACTGAAACCCAGATGGATTTAACAGAAGTAAATATTTTAGCTTATTATTACAGAATTATGTGTATTAGCATATGTGCTACCTGATTTCAGTGGACAGACTACAATGCCTTAGCAGTTATACTGAATCAAAGAATGCAACCTACTTTTTATTTGCTTTCCCCTTTTATTTACATGAAAATATGAAGCAAATACAAATAATTCAGGCATCAAAATAGCACAGAGACAAATAGAAATCCAGCAAATTTATTTCATGTTGTCAAGCACTGGCTGGATGTTATATTGGTGTGAATTCTGAGTGCAGCCACCACAGCGTTGCACTGTCAGTCCTCAGCACAACAGGACAAAGTGAGAGTGTTTCCCTTGAATTTCCTGCTTCATTATTAATGTGCCTCTAACCTTGTGTCTGTATCACATCACAAAACAAAGTAAAACAAAACAAAGCAAAAAAAAACAGAACAAAAAAAAAAACCCACAAAAAAAAAACCAACAAAAAAATCAAACTTGGTTCAGTTATTCACACAAGAAGGTCGACATAAACAAAACAGTGTAAGAACACAGGGAGAAGAATTGTTAAATTACAGCTAAAATAACCCTCAGTTACTGTAATGATTTCATTTATGTTCAGTACTAACTTCAGTTAGAAAATGGCTGGAAAAATTAACAGAGAGATGCTTTACACTGAATGTTATGTTGTATTTTATCTTTAAAGTAATATAACTCAACACAAGATTTTGGCACATTAATTGCACAAAACATTTAACATCCTTGTGCTGTAAAATTTTAATTTGAGCACTTCATTCAGTTTGAAATGTTTATCAAAATATTTTAATTGTAAATTTTTTGTGGACTGGCATAGCTGTACTGACATTTATCCTCTTAATCTGGACTCCTAAAAGTTACCAATGTCCAAGCTGATTATATGAGCATATATCTGTATGCAAGGCTTTCATTATAAAAAATCATTTGTCTTCAGAAGAGATTTCAAATCTACTAAAATGGTTATATTTTTCTTGTCATTTGCAATTTCCTACTGAACACTGATGGATAATCATCAGAGGAATGATTAGCATGAGCTAATTTACTGAAATGTCTTTATATATTCCTTAAAGAAAAGAGTGAAAAGCAGTCAATAAATTACTTTCATGTGAATTTCTATTTAGAAACTCTGTTGTCTGTTTTATTCAACTAATTGCCATTATACTTGCTAAATAATTGTATGCATTATACATATTTATATTTATTTAAGAGTTAATATTATGTTTTAAGGAACTGGAAAGAAATGGATTTCAGTTCTGTGACTTTTTGGCAACATTGTCTTAAAAGGGTAGAATTATCAACAAAATGTGTAAAGATATTTCCCAGTTTTTAATATATCACTCTACTGAAACATTCTGAAACAAGCTTTTTTTTTTTCTTTTTTTTTTTTCTTTTCTGCTTGTTTCTCTCGTTTTTTGTCTTTGTTTTGTTTGATTTCTTCTAGCTGACCACTATTAGCTCTGAGGAGGAGCAGTCTCTCCCAAGTCAATTCTCATTTCTCTTTATGGATCTGACAGCAGGAGGTGCTGTATAAACAGAGTGAGTGACACTGCCTGCTCCTCTCCTCCCCCTTCTCCCTTCTCCCTGCTGCACTCATCCTCAGCTCTGGGGCCAGCAGCACTCTGAAATCTCAGCTTCCTCACTGCCTGTTTAATTTCTAGCTAACACTTTGCCTCCAAACCCTGTATGTCTCCTATTTTCATGAACTACTCATCTAGTCCTTAAAAATACATACATTCCTAAACATATAAATGAAATTATGTTGCTGTGCTCAGCATGATCGGTGTTTTCTCATATTTCCTAAAATCTGAGTAATAAAAAACACACCTCATTGCTCCCAAACTGTCAGGCAGGATATTGAATATCTGTTTTCCACTGCTTTTTCACATTAAATATGCACATCTGGTACATTTGTTTGACGGCACACGGATAGAAATTAAAATAATGATGTTTTCATATATCATCCATTTATTCAATTTTTCATGCCGCCATGCTGGCTGTACTTAGAATTGTTTTATTTATCTATTTATCCATTTATTTATTTATTTATAATATGTTTCAACCAAATCATTATTTAAGTTAGCCCTGTAGGAAGACCTGTGAGAGAAGTAAAAGCTGCCTGTGCAGAACAGCGGTGAGAACTGATGGCTTTAGAGAATTTCCACACAAGGAGCATCCTGGCTCGGCAACAACGCAGCACATGACATCCCAGAGCACCAGAGAGACACAATTAACTCCTCTATTGTGGGCTCTGCAATTACAGGACAAGCATTTCCTTCTCCTAACAGGCACTGCAGCTCCTGCACTATGTGCCACACTTGTTTGTGACACGGTGCCAACCCATTGGGTTTACACAATCAGCACATTTGAAAAGAAAAACAGACAAGTACACTTTTAAAGAGTGGGACAACTCACCTGTTTGCAACAGTTTGCAGACTTTAATCGTTGGTGCAGGGCCAATAGAACTCCTTGGATGGAAATCTTTGCTCCTGAGAGGCTGAAACCTTTTCTCTTAAAGACCCAAACAGGTCCACACAAAGGTGTGATGACATTTTGCAGGCATCTGTCAAGCAGAGGAGCTATGCAAAGAAAAGAAGAAAAAGGAAAAAAAACCAAAACAAACCACCAAACAACCAAAAGAAAATACATTCTTTTGACCCAACTGAAATATACAGCCTCAGCATCAGAACTAACTCTTAATATCTATTATTTATATCTGACTGTCCCGGTTTAAAGGGACAGTATTGCCAGGAAAAGGGAATTCAGGAACTCGCAGGCACTAAAAAGGTATAGGTTGGGAATAACAGTTCTTTACTGAAATATTTATAAGACAAACAAAAACAGCATCAGCTATACGAAAGAAAAAAAACAGTGACAGAACAGAATGGAATTCAGTCCCAGTCTCTTTGTCAGTCACCGATGACTCTCCGATGGACCAGGGCGGGCGGCTTCTTAGTCGCGGCTGCTGCAGGGGCAGGGGAGGGGGCCAGGTGGCCTCACCACCCCAGGTGGAAGAAAAGGGTGAGAGGAAGGAAACTCTGCTCACCGTGGGCGTCCCAGTTCCCAGTTGTTCAGAGGAAGCAGAAAACTTTAGCAGTCCAAATCCAAGAAGCCTGATCCCAACAGGAGAAACGGAACCTCTCTCCTCCAGTTCGGCCGGCGAGCTGTGTGGTTCTCCTACCCCCAGTGTCCTCTTACTTGCCGAAGACAAAAGCAGGACTCCACCTTTCCCTAATGGGCCATCATTGCTTCAAGTAGTCCTTGGTCTCCAGCTCTTAACGGCTAATAGGAGAGCCATCCCGGCTAGCTTAACATAATAATGGGAAAAAATTTCTAAACCTCACCAACCCACAACATTATCCACCCCAAATTTTTTCCATGCTAACATACTACATTAAATTAGAACCTTTAAATTACATACATACATGCAGTTACAGACACAGTATCATAGGTAGTTCACCCCAGAACAAGGTCTCCTTGGGGTATGCATCGGGTTTCTCCATCCTTTTGCATCACCCACCAGGTACAACCTGGTCCTTGAGCAAAAACCACCCCACGGACAGGATTGTCTTTGCTGGAGGCAGAGTTTACCCAAACAGTTTTCCCTAGCATACCTCTCATGTGTACCACTGGAACCTTATCCCCATCTGGTGTTCCCAAGAGCTCAGATTGGGCAGGGCCTGCTCGGTTAGTGGAACCTCGGGTATTCACTAACCACGTGGCCTTTGGTAGATTACTTTCCCAGTTCTTGAAAGTCCCCCCACCAAGTGCCTTCAAGGTGGTTTTAAGCAGGCCATTGCACCGTTCGACCTTCCCAGCTGCAGGTGCATGGTAGGGGATATGGTACACCCACTCAATGCCGTGTTCCCTAGCCCAGCTGTTTATGAGGCTGTTCTTGAAATGAGTCCCGTTGTCTGACTCAATTCTCTCAGGGGTACCATGCCTCCAAAGGACCTGTTTCTCAAGGCCCAGGATGGTGTTCCGAGCAGTGGCATGAGGCACAGGGTAGGTCTCCAACCATCCGGTGGTGGCTTCCACCATGGTCAGCACGTAGCGCTTGCCTTGGCGGGTCTGAGGCAGTGTGATATAGTCAATCTGCCAGGCCTCCCCGTACTTATATTTGGACCAACGCCCACCATACCAGAGGGGCTTCACTCGCTTGGCCTGTTTGATGGCAGCGCACGTATCACAGTCATGGATGACTTGAGAGATACTGTCCATGGTTAGATCCACCCCTCGGTCTCGTGCCCACTTATATGTGGCATCTCTGCCCTGATGACCTGAGGCGTCATGGGCCCATCGAGCCAGGAACAATTCTCCCTTGTGTTGCCAATCCAGGTCTATTTGTGACACCTCTATCTTTGAGGCCTGATCAACCTGCTCGTTGTGTTGGTGTTCCTCATTAGCCCGACTCTTGGGGACATGGGCATCCACGTGACGAACTTTCACAGGTAGCTTCTCTACCCGGGTGGCAATGTCTTTCCACTCGTCGGCAGCCCAGATTGGTTTTCCCCTACGTTGCCAGTTTGCCTTTTTCCACCTTTCCAGCCAACCCCACAGAGCATTGGCTACCATCCACGAGTCAGTATAAAGGTAGAGCTTTGGCCACTTCTCTCTTTCAGCAATGTCCAGGGCCAGCTGAACAGCTTTGAGTTCAGCAAATTGACTTGATCCACCTTCTCCTTCAGTAGCTTGTGCAACCTGTCGTGTGGGGCTCCATACGGCGGCTTTCCACTTCCGGTTCATCCCCACGACGCGGCAGGAGCCGTCGGTGAAAAGAGCGTAGCATGTTTCATCTGCTGGCAGTTGGTTATACGGTGGGGCTTCCTCAGCGCGGCTCACTTGTTCTTGCTCCTCATCATCGGCGAGACCAAAATTTTCACCTTCTGGCCAGTTCGTAATTATCTCCAAAATCCCAGGGCGATTTGGGTTTCCGATGCGGGCGCGTTGCGTGATGAGGGCAATCCACTTGCTCCATGTGGCGTCGGTGGCGTGGTGGGTAGAGGGAACCTTTCCTTTGAACATCCACCCCAGCACTGGTAGTCGGGGTGCCAGGAGGAGTTGTGCTTCCGTCCCAATCACCTCTGAGGCAGCTTGGACTCCCTCATAGGCAGCCAAGATCTCCTTCTCTGTGGGAGTGTAGTTGGCTTCAGACCCTCTGTAGCTCCGGCTCCAGAATCCCAGAGGTCGGCCTCGAGTCTCCCCAGGCACCTTCTGCCAAAGGCTCCAGGACAAGCCATGGTTCCCGGCTGCAGAATAAAGCACATTCTTTACCTCTGGTCCCGTCCTGACTGGGCCAAGGGCCACTGCATGAGCGATCTCCTGCTTGATCTGGGCAAAGGCTTGCTGTTGCTCAGCACCCCAGTGGAAATCGTTCTTCTTACGGGTGACCAGGTAGAGAGGGCTCACAATCTGGCTGTACTCAGGAATGTGCATTCTCCAAAAGCCTATGGCACCTAGGAAAGCTTGTGTTTCCTTCTTGCTGGTTGGTGGGGACATTGCGGTGATCTTATTGATGACCTCAGTGGGGATCTGGCGCCGTCCATCTTGCCACTTTACTCCCAGGAACTGGATCTCTCGGGCAGGTCCTTTGACTTTGCTCTTTTTAATGGCAAAGCCGGCTCTCAGCAGAATCTGTATGATCTTTTCTCCTTTCTCAAATACCTCCACTGCCGTGTTCCCCCACACAATGATGTCATCTATGTATTGCAGGTGTTCTGGAGCCTCACCCTTTTCCAGTGCAGCCTGGATCAGTCCATGACAGATGGTGGGGCTGTGTTTCCACCCCTGGGGCAGACGATTCCACGTGTACTGCACGCCCCTCCATGTAAAGGCAAACTGAGGCCTGCACTCTGCTGCCAGGGGAATGGAGAAAAATGCGTTGGCAATGTCAATGGTGGCATACCACCTTGCTGCCTTGGACTCCAGCTCGTACTGGAGCTCCAGCATGTCCGGCACGGCAGCGCTCAGTGGTGGAGTCACTTCGTTCAACGCACGATAGTCCACAGTCAATCTCCATTCTCCATCAGACTTGCGCACGGGCCAGATGGGGCTGTTGAAGGGTGAGTGGGTTTTGCTGACCACCCCTTGGCTCTCCAGCTCACGGATCATCTTGTGGATGGGGATCACAGCATCTCGATTCGTCCGGTACTGCCGGCGGTGCACTGTTGAGGTGGCAATTGGCACTTGTTGCTCTTCCACCTTCAGGAGTCCCACTGCAGATGGGTTTTCTGACAGTCCAGGCAAGGTGTTCAACTGCTTAATGCCCTCTGCCACTACAGCAGCTATTCCAAAAGCCCATCTGTATCCCTTTGGGTCTTTGTAGTAGCCACTCCTGAGAAAATCTATGCCTAGAATGGGCGGTGCCTCTGGGCCAGTTACAATCGGATGTTTCTGCCACCCCTCTCCTGTCAGGCTCACCTCAGCTTCCAGCAAAGACAATTCCTGTGATCCCCCCGTCACCCCAACAATGGAAACACGCTCTTCCCCCACATGTTCTGATGGTATTAGGGTGCATTGTGAACCAGTATCAACTAATACCCTGTATTCTTGTGGTTCTGATGTGCCAGGCCATCGGACCCACACCATCCAATAGACTCTGTTATCCCGTGCCTCTCCCTGGCTAGAGGCAGGGCCCCTCTAGCCCTGGCTATTATTCCTTTCCTGAACATACATAGTGGAGGTTCCTTCAAGTGGGTCTGACAGATCATCTTCCCTTCTGTAATGCCCAGCACCTTGGTCATGGGAGGTTGAGGCTACCTTCACTTTAGTGTAGCTCCCTCGGTTAGCATTTCCCTCCCTGAGTTGACGCACCCGTGCTGCCAAGACAGAAGTGGGTTTCCCGTCCCATTTTCCCATGTCTTCCCCATGGTCACGCAGGAAAAACCATAGGTCAGCTCGTGGGGTGTACCCTTTTCCACTAGCTGAGGGGCGTGGGGCTGTAACCTTGGGGTACGAGGCTCGCACTGGTGCTGCCTTGATCTTCCTGATCTCCTCCCTCATCTCACTTATGTCACCTCTCATGCCCCTCACCTCCCTGATCTCCTCCCTCATCCCCCTCATCTCCTGGACCACGGAAGAAACCTGGGCCTGCACTACGCCATTCATCATACTGTGAAAATCCCTAAGCTTGTTAGCAACAGAGCTCACTGTTTCTCGGTGCTCATCAGCATTAATCATTGCAATGAAGGTGGTGTATTGAGATGGCCCTCGGTTTGCCAGGTTCCACAGCATGTGACCTGTGCACCTGACCTTGTCAGGGTCATTGTCATGCTGTCCATCCCTCCCAAAGAGTACCTCCAGTACCGCCACCTCTCTCAGCTGTTGAATCCCTTCCTCAACGGTTTTCCAATGCACTCTATTATGGTACTCCTGCATTCTTTCTTTGTTGACAAACCTCTCTCTTACACTCATTAAAAGCCGCTCCCAGAGGGGAAGTGGGCCTGGCTCCCTTACGAATATTTGGTCCACACCTGAGTCCTGGGACAAGGATCCCAAATTCCTTGCCTCTGTACCATCCAAGTGCACACCTGTACCCATAAGGTCCCAGACCCGAAGTAACCAAGTTGTCAAAGCCTCCCGGCCCCGTCGTGCAATATCTTTCCGCAGATTGCGGAGATTTTCATAAGACAGGGACTCAGTGATGATTTCAACCTCTGGCTCCCCTGCTGGTTGTGAGGGCCCTCCTCTCTGGTCCTCTTTGTCTAGGTGCCTTGCTTTCATTTTAGACTTCCTAGTTTCTACAGGGGCGACTGCTGCTGGCTGTGAGTGCCCTTGCAATTCAGCTGGACCCTGGGCAGATGTAACACCTATGGGTTCCACTACAGCATCACTGGATTCTCCCCCTTTATGGCAGGGCTTGTCACCAGCTGGGGAGAGGTACTCCTTCATCATCTGGCCCATCTCACTCATCTGCTTCACTAGAAGCCCCACCCACTCCGGGTGGTTTCTTTCTGAGATGGGCTGTGGGGCAGGGTCAGGCTCTGGGGCAGCATCCCTAGTCTTTGGGGCAGGGTCAGGCTCTGGGGCAGCATCCCTGGTCTCTGGGGCAGGGTCAGGCTCTGTGGCAGCATCCCTAGTCTCTGGGACAGGGTCAGGCTCTGTGGCAGCATCCCTAGTCTCTGGGGCAGGGTCAGTCTCTGTGGCCGCATCCCTAGTCTCTGGGGCAGAGTCAGGCTCTGGGGCAGCACCCCTATTTCCTGGAGTAGGTATCAGAGTTGTTATCCAGCTCAATCCCCCGTTATCTCTTAATGTTAAATAGGACAAGCCTATCAGTAACACCAGCCACTGTACGATATCATTAGCATTCAGAGGAAATCTGAACCCTTCAAAAACTGGTGGGGTAGACCCAAAAATTTGGGTGAGGGGTTGGGAGAAAATTTCCCCTGGTGTTATTCCCTCACAGTAGGTGCCATTATTAAAGTAATCCCAAAAACATGCATTTAGTGTGTGGTATCCCTGAATCCATGTACCCGCCGTCCAAAGGAAGTTAAAAATCCATGAATTCCTCACCTTATCAACCCATAAAGCAAGTTCGATAACAGTTACAGTAGCCTTAGTTACAGGGCCCATGCTTATGTAAGGGTTTGCAAATGGGAGATATACATGTATGAACACGTGCAGCCCAAACCAGATTAAACTGGACCACATGTTGCTAGCACACACAAAAAAAAAAAAAAAAAAAAAAAAAAAAAAAAAAAAAAAAAAAAAAAAAAACCAGTCTCAGGCAACCGAAGAACTGTTATTCCTTAACCTCCTGCCCCACGTTGGGCGCCAAAATCTGTCCCGGTTTAAAGGGACAGTATTGCCAGGAAAAGGGAATTCAGGAACTCGCAGGCACTAAAAAGGTATAGGTTGGGAATAACAGTTCTTTACTGAAATATTTATAAGACAAACAAAAACAGCATCAGCTATACGAAAGAAAAAAAACAGTGACAGAACAGAATGGAATTCAGTCCCAGTCTCTTTGTCAGTCACCGATGACTCTCCGATGGACCAGGGCGGGCGGCTTCTTAGTCGCGGCTGCTGCAGGGGCAGGGGAGGGGGCCAGGTGGCCTCACCACCCCAGGTGGAAGAAAAGGGTGAGAGGAAGGAAACTCTGCTCACCGTGGGCGTCCCAGTTCCCAGTTGTTCAGAGGAAGCAGAAAACTTTAGCAGTCCAAATCCAAGAAGCCTGATCCCAACAGGAGAAACGGAACCTCTCTCCTCCAGTTCGGCCGGCGAGCTGTGTGGTTCTCCTACCCCCAGTGTCCTCTTACTTGCCGAAGACAAAAGCAGGACTCCACCTTTCCCTAATGGGCCATCATTGCTTCAAGTAGTCCTTGGTCTCCAGCTCTTAACGGCTAATAGGAGAGCCATCCCGGCTAGCTTAACATAATAATGGGAAAAAATTTCTAAACCTCACCAACCCACAACACTGACCTGGGTTAAGCCTTGCAAAAGCAACTCCTGCATTTCTAGTGGGCACCATGAAGGATGTATTTATATGGAGACACCCCCAGGAGAGGCTCACAAGCTCTGTGAGCACACCTGAGCAGCTCTGAAGTGCGCCTAACTAGCGGCGCGGCGCGGTGTGCGTTGATTGCCTTATCTTCTCATTTATCACAGATGAGTTGGAACCAACCTTGCTGAAACCCACTTGCATTGTCCTGATCAAATTGCAAGATCCATGTGGTTTCTGTACACAGTGTGCTGTACACAACGTTATAAAGGGTAATGCTCATGAAATAGAATCCACGCTCCCATAAGTTGTTTTAGTGTAACCTTCTCATTGCCACCACTTAAAAACCAACTTTTAACAAATAAAACTGCTCAGTGTAGCTGGTTAATAACAAGAAAGGTCAAATGAAAAGAGAAATAAAATTGATTCATGCCCATGTTCTCAACAAGATCTTTTCCTTGCTGTTCTTATTTCAAATCACTGCAAAGTTGGGAAGGATTCTCTCAAATGGCAATGTGTGAGATAAATAAGGAATTATAATTTTGGCTTCAGGCACTACTAAGCTCTGCACACATTTATATGTAAAATACCTGTGCCTTTCCTATAGAACAAAATAAAATAATATTAGAAGGGAAGGGAAGGGAAGGGAAGGGAAGGGAAGGGAAGGGAAGGGAAGGGAAGGGAAGGGAAGGGAAGGGAAGGGAAGGGAAGGGAAGGGAAGGGAAGGGAAGGGAAGGGAAGGGAAGGGAAGGGAAGGGAAGGGAAGGGAAGGGAAGGGAAGGGAAGGGAAGGGAAGGGAAGGGAAGGGAAGGGAAGGGAAGGGAAGGGAAGGGAAGGGAAGGGAAGGGAAGGGAAGGGAAGGGAAGGGAAGGGAAGGGAAGGGAAGGGAAGGGAAGGGAAGGGAAGGGAAGGGAAGGGAAGGGAAGGGAAGGGAACCACCAAAATCTGGTTTTACAAGCAATATGAAACAAAATAAAATGCAACAAATAAGCACAGTTGTGAACAATGCAAATAAAATTATATACATAATTTCTATGTCAGTATAAATGCTGGATTTCCTAGGTACATAAAGACTCACAAAGAACTGCAGATTTTTTCAGAGAAAATATCAGAGGAGGTGAATTACACTTTCTATATTTTATTAGAATAGGAGATGTGTTCCATTTGGGTATGGAAAATATTAAGTCTCAATAGCTGTTCATTCAGCTGTGAGAACAGAGTCTGAACAAAGGCCTCAGTTAAGAAACTTTCAAATGCAAGTTCTTTAATAACTGGACAGACAAAAAGGAGCATCTCATATGGTTAATCCATCTTCAAGGATGAATAAATAGGTAATCGTGCAAGTTGACAATAAGTGAATTAATAGTTTTCCAGACTATTCTAATAATGCACTTTTTATCATGGGAGTCAGACTTTAAATGGAGTATCTTAGGTGAGATAATGAATGAGATTTGACTGGGAATACTGGTCAGGGTGAATTTAATTCAGTGAGCAGCATCAGAATAAAATCCATGTTTCATGTTATGTGATATTATGTGATGAGGAGTGGTTTCTTACTCAGTTAAAACAAAATAAAAGAATGAAAATCTGATCCCAGTGATGTCTTTGGAAGGTTTACAAATAACTGAAGTGAATATGGCTTTTATTCAGTGCTTTCTGACTTAGTTACCATAGGATAAACTTCACAGAACTGAAGATCAAGACGAGTAGTGCTGATTTTCTGAGACTGTGAGTAGACTGAAACACAGCTGTGGAAAAATGTTTGTATGCTGGCACTGAATGTTACATGTGAAACAGCAATTACAATATTTACAATAATTTAGTTTTACCACAATTTTTTTTACCACAAATAATTTTAACATCAGTTTAATGCAGCAGAGTTGATTCCCTTCCTCTGAAAGCAGTGATCAGAGAGGGAGAGTTCCAAGGTCTGCTGGGGTAGCTGGGAATTTAAAAATTCAAAGTGTTACCTCTTTCAGACACACCTAGCACTCAAATTACTCTGAGTATCAGACCCAACCAATTTTCTATAAGCAATAACCATTTCCATAACCAGCAGCTGACTGTATCCATAATGGTATTTACTTCATTTTGCACTTCACCTTATTGTTTCCAGATTTATAGTCTCAAAGTGCTCCCATTCTTTTTTTCTTTTTTCCCCCATTCTTTTGACCTCCTTTTTAATAATCAAAATATCAATGGTATTAAGTTATTAAGCACTCAGTAAAGTAGAAAAATGCATGCCTAGAAAGTTGAAAGGATAAAGGCAGAACACTAGAGCAGTAACTTCAGAAGAGTGTATTTTCACTGAAATATTCCATAACTTTATTCTGTGTGATGATTTCAGAGATAAAAAGCACTCGAGACAAAAAAAAATATTAATCAGAGTTGTTCAAAAATTCTCCCTAGTTTAGGAACATTTATGTTGTTCTTATCTGGAACTGGTGTATGTATGCAAGAATAATTTCCAATGAAGTTACTTACTTACAGACTTCCCCACATTTTGGTGACTTACCTAAAACAAAGAAGGTATTAGTCTGAACTAAAACCTTTTAAAAACTGAAAGAGTATCAGCAAGGACTTGACAAAACATCTCCCAGCTTCACAGGAGTGCTTCAGTTCTGTGGTTTTATGCAAAGCAATCTACAAAGCAACAGACAAAATTTCCAAAATATTTGTGAATTTATTGTGTAAAATTTATATATTATTATATAAATTACAGCTGATCAAACATTACAAACCCCGAGCTACCAGGCAGGGTGAGGAAGGTCAACAACAGTGTTGACCACAGCAAAAGAAAGTAAATTTAAATTTAACCCTTGGAGGAAAGTGCATGGGCTGACTTTCAGGAAAAATTCGTGATGTGTCTTTCAGGAGGTTATAGAGCAAAGGAAAGTCATCTTAAATTATGGAAAACACTTTCAATTACAGACAAAATCCCTTTTCTGTACAATTTTTATGCAGAATTTCAAACACTGCATTAGAACCAAACTGCTTTTCTTTTTTTAATGAGTAATTTTTCCCATTGCAGCAGTTCTCATCTGCTAGAGAGGCGGCAGTGGATAAAAGGAGAGTACCCAAGGAACTTTGCTTCTCAGCTAAGTTGAACAGTGTAAATACACCTTTATTGTTTTTATTCTCCCCCTTATTGATTTTTTACCTTCAAATCACATGACAAGCATCGAATTTTCTTGAAGAAAATAATTGTTTTACAGTGTAATTTTACACTCCTCTGAAGAAAAGAGATATGAAATTTTCCCTAACAAAACCCAGGGATTTTAAATTGATGGAGAAAATAGCGTGATGCCACTGTGACAAATGGAAGAGAAAAATCTGGATTTTTTTTTTCAATATCATTATTTATTCTATTATGTTGAGTTCTTTTCTCCATCAATTTCTCTTAGCAAAGAAGGTACCAAATGGCAAAAGTATTTTTTTAAAGCAAAGAAGAGTATGAAAACAACCATAAATAAACCATAAACTTTTTTTTTCCCATTAGGGGAAACAAAGATCTTTCAAAGTGATCAAAATATTAGAAATTCTTTTTATACTTTCTTTATGCCCTGTACACTGTATCTATCTATATCTATATCTATATCATCTATATTTATATCTATATCTATATCTATATCTATCTCATCTATATAATCTATTTCTATTTCTATTTCTATTTCTATTTCTATTTCTATTTCTATTTCTATATTATCTATATCTATATCTATATCTGTATCTATCTATATTTATATCTATGTATACATATCACTGAGGGCATAAGATTGAGTTAGTGCTCACAGTGCTCCACATTTCTAGTTTTTAGCAACCATGATGCAGTTCCTTGTCCAGGGCAACAGGCATACACTGTCCAAAATCGTGATTTTTATTGGGAAACTGAATGGTGGAGAACATGCATTTTCTTTTGTTGCCTAAATTACATTGGGGTGTTTTTACTCAAACAAAAACCAATCTAACAGCTGCTGTGTACTTTTGTTTATATGCTATATGTCAAATCCTATTGTCCCCAAGGTACTTAGGAGAGATGCTTTAGCAGTCATTTTCTTAAATACTGATGCCTAGCCGAATTTGGATTTTTCCACCATTGAACAGAATGACAAGTACACGATTGCTGTACTTAAAGCAATCTTTCACAGCTGCTTCATTTTTCCAGTGATCCCATTAAACTGACACATGCCTGTGGGGTCTGCAGTGTTACAACACTGCTGAACAAGATGTTGATTGTACACCATGGATTTGTCCAACACAACTTGGCTTTTTTTTTTTTTTTAATGGGAACAACTCCTCTGGTCATCCTTCTATTTGTATTTTTACCTGAGACAAATCTAATTTAAAACCTCGACCATCTCTGTGCCCTTTACTGAACACCTGGTTGTGTTAATTGTTTAGAAGTGCAAACTCCAACCCTCGGTGCATGAAAACCTATGAAGTGTCCTCAGTTCCTGAAATGAGCATGAGTCATGTCTTTCTTGAACTGAAGGAAGTAGCTGTGCATTAAATATGCTGGCACATCTTCTGCTTGAGCAAGTGGACCGAAATGGTGTGAATTGTTAATGCCTTGCTGCTTTGGTTCACGGCTTGTGATTGATCATTTGTAACTATATCTACTCCTTGTTCCATGAAATCAAGTATGGAGTAATGGGTTCATCAGATTTTTGGGTTAAATTGAGAGTGAAGAGGTACTGTGTGTGGAAATAAGAGTTGCCATGTTCGGGGCTGGCCTTGTAACAGCATGGAATCTAAAGGCGATATTCAAAACCACTTCACTCATCATACGCTTACTGATTCTGAATAGGGTCCATTTGCAGGGGACATTTGGTAGTTTTCCAATACACTTTATGCCTCTTTCTTCACTTCTACCACCCTGCACTTTTTTTTTTTTTTTTTAACTAGAATAGTCTATAGAAAATTAAAAGATTTAAGTAACTTGCTATATAAAAATTCCAACCAGCTTGGACTGAATAATTAGTGATGCTACCTAAATATCATCATTTGCAGGACTCAGGCTAAAAGAACTCAGCAAAGTTTTACTCAGTAGGAAGAATTACAATCTTGTATTTTGTAGAAACTTATTTTTCCAGGCAGAAAAAAGAGAGCTATGCAGCCTCAATTTTTACTACTCCATCCTTTCATGTACAGGAATGACACACATTTCCAGACATTACAACACAGCTTGTGACTTTGCAAACAGCAGTGTGTGGGACCACAGCAAATCCAAGGCAACAACAACCAGAAGTGACAACTTGTGATGGCCTGCAGGAGAGAAATCACATACAGAATGTCCCCAGAACAAGAAAGGTAATGAATGTCAAACTTGCTGCCATACTCACACTGCTCTGTTTGCAACAGAACCCTTCCTAGACCCACCGTGCTGCCTCAGCTCCTCTAGGTAAATTCCACCAGCTCAGAATAAAACACAACGATGTGTTTCCCTGATTTAAAGCTATCTAGAGAAGTGATTTAATTCCATGTGAAAGTTCAGCTTGGAATGAATGAATCACTCTGATCACATGAAGCTTACATCAAGGCTTTCCATCTGTTCTTGCACTGAAGTTCAGAGAAAAAGCTGAAATCTGGACAAATTGAAGACCAAAAGAGAAATACAAACCAACAAGAGACTGTTTCTGCTCCTCATTTAGGAGTAAAGAGAGAAATGGAAGAGAATTAAATAAAAGTGCAGCAGAAAGGAGTGCACTGCATGTATACATCTGTGTATACTTGTGATGATTATAACTTTATTAGGACAGAGACAGAGCAGTTTAGTTTCATTTCATCCAATCTGGGGCACACAAGATTCTCCATCTTTGTTTACTATTTATTGCAATGAATGTAAGCACAGCACCAACCTACAGCAATCTAGTGCATGCACAGGTTTTGTCCTTAGGAGTTTTGAAGAGGCTACAACCCATGAAATGTTGGAAAAACAGAGGAAGACATCACAAATGAAGAAGCTGTATTTTTCAAACTCATTTTGAAAATGTCCCATCTTTTCCCCTTTTCTCCATCTGCCTTTATGTGAGCACCTTGCTGAGGTCAAGTTTCTATATCTAAGTATTAAATCAGGCTCTTTTTCAACAATTTGGACTTATGATGACTTTGTTGGCTCATAATTGTTATTGGGAGGTTTTCCCACACTTACGCAAGGAGCTGTGCCACAATTGGAAGTTATCGAGTCTACAAAGTCTTCTATAAAAAACCTAATAATTTTCCTGCATATGTCCTTTCTTAAATGCTGACCAATCTCCAGATGCTCATCTCTGTTTTCAAAACATTCAGTGCTGAATCATTTACAGAAATCTGCACAGATGCAATTGCAGCAGCCAGGCAGTGAGAGGCTAAGAAGGTTTTTTTAGTCCCAGTATGCTTAGAATTCTTGAGAACAGCTCATTCTGATACCTTAGTGCAGCTCACCTGGTGACTACCCAGGGTCCCAGAATGGCTGATGTTGGGAAGCATTCCACAGGTTTTTCTAGTCCAAACACCTGTTCCAAGAAGGGTCAAGCAAGACCACATTGACCAGGGTTTTCTGCAGTGTATTTTGAATGTTTCTAGGCATGAGACTCCAAAACACGTTTGGGCAAACTCCAGGATTTGAGCAACTCACAGTGAACATTTTTTTTCCTTCTGTTGAAGTAGAATTTCCCACACTTCAGTTTTGTCCACTGCTTCTTATCCACTCATTGAATTCTTCTGGGAAAAATCAGAATGCATGTCCTTCACTCCTGGCCACCCCAGCCTCTATTTGTGGATTGTTTTATGGCTTCCCAGATGCAGCCCTAGGCATTTCCATTTGTTGAACTTTATGGGATCCCTCTCTACCTACTTATTCTAGCATTTATTCTAATATGCAAAAGTCCCTTAAGACTTACAAGAATAACACATATTTCCCAGTTCATACATGTTTAACTAAAATAGAAGCTACTGGAGAAAGGTGCTGCAGAAGATTAATCTTCATAACTCTGACCATACACATGATTTACTCTGTGTACATACTCTGTATGCAGAGTGTACATATTCTGATCATACACATGATTCATGTATAAGAATTTCATTCAGGGAAAAGAATCACTCCTAGTTTACTTTCTAAAAAAAACAATCTATCTATGAAGGGATATATTCAGATTTCAAAACAAACACCACCAGATACTATTCTAAAAAGTTTCTAAAAAGCAGAGGTGGTGTTTTCAACCTGATACATGGACTGCCGGACTGGAGAAAGAGGAAAGCTTGATGTCATGATGTTTTTTTGTATTTTAATTTACTGAGTTAAGGAAAGGTACACTTTAATGGAACTCAGTGCAGTTTCAGTGCTCTGCTGGTTACAACCCACGGTGTCAGCAGCTACATACTTGACAGATTAATTCCAACATTTTTTAATTTTGTTTTTCCTGTTCAGAATGTGCTTTCTACACTAAGCAGTATAAGGTAGGTACATTCAGTGTGTCAAATAAATTCAACAGATTCTGTTGTTCTTTCCAATGAAGAATTTTTCAGGTGAGTGGAACTGAATGTGAAGCACTTAGTTTTATTTAAGTATCAAATTTTAATGAAAAAAATAAATAATCTTTCTATTATAATGTATAATATGTGCAATAATGCAGCTTAACCATAGGCATTTACTATAATAATAGAAATATTCTATATATAAAATATAAATTGAAAATTACATTGAAGAGAGAAATATTTTAATCACATGGAGTAGGAAGGCAATGAATATATCAGTGGGTTCTTTTTACAACGGTATTGACAGTCCAGTTTCTCCTCAGACAATTTGGGGGAATACTTAGCTGAGGATGTCATGCTCT
The DNA here is from genome assembly GCF_009819885.2 of Catharus ustulatus. NCBI lineage: Eukaryota > Metazoa > Chordata > Aves > Passeriformes > Turdidae > Catharus > Catharus ustulatus. The sequence goes on along the minus strand of NC_046226.1, from coordinate 61,555,398 downwards.
TCTTATTATAAATATTTTCATGAACATTTCCTATGCTTCTTTATTTAACCGAGAACACACTCATTTAATATCTTTGATCTGAAAGTGGCTGGAAACTTTGACATAGCAAGAAAATGCTCATAATTAAGGCAGCCTAAAGTGTGGCCAGGGAATACTATCTAGCTTGTAAGGAGAGTCAAAAAAACCTTCGAAAACTCTACTCATAGCTGAGCAGAAATCTGCTGTGCTTCTCTGAAAGTGGTTAGGGCTAGAAGAAAAAAAAGCAGACTATTTACAAAAACATTTCTCAAGGTGCAAAAACTACAGAATGTAAGATTCCTTTTATTGATTTACAAATGCTACATCTTCCACATATATTTCTTCCATGATAGGAGGATAATTTACAGACACAGGCAGCTCAAAAGTCTGCAAATCTTGGATTTATTTATTGGAAGTTCTGTACTAAAAATCTTTGGTGTCAAAAGGAGACATACTCATGAATAAGGGAAAAAACAGTCATGGGATTATATTTTTAAATGCCTAGTTAAGTTTATAGTGCAAGGATACAGGTGTTTGCTAAAAAACCTATTAAGGAAATCTCAGAGAAATAATTTTGTTTAATAACTTTAGCAGTCTTACTTATAGACCATATACAAGGGTGGAAGACAGAAACTCTGTGTGTTATTCCATTGAAACTGTAAGAAAAAGCTTTCATACTAAAGCAGTGCCTACAAAAAAATCAATCCCTGAAAATGGATTAAAACTGCAAATATTAAAATGCTAGAATAACATAAACCAATAGCTTTAATCACAAGCTTATTTACTGACAATTTGTCATTTTTAGTTCAAATTAAGGGCACCAACCCACACAAATTATTAAAAAAAATAATCTGGATTCACTTTTCAGTCTGAGTCCTCAATGTATTAAACAGAATACCTGTCTTACAAATGTTGCTTTACCACTTAGAGTATTTTTCGTCCACATACCTTGTATTAATATCTCACTGGATATCATCCTCAGTGTGCAATCATCCAAAAACTTTTTTAAAGTTTAAACCTAGTTCTTTAATAACCTTAAGAAAATCAAAAAAGCCACATAATAACTCCTAAACACCTAAAAAGAAAACCACAAAGAGAACATATGCCTTGGCAAAGCAATCTATCCTTTCCATAAAATGCAGAAATGCACAATGTACAGCTGTGGATCATTTGATTTTCAGCAACTACTCCACATTTTCAAGTTCAGCATTCTATAGATGCAAATTTATTAGAAATGCAATAATTTGCATATTCCAAGTCATCTTGGTGGGAGGGGGCATGTGTGAAGGTGATTGCAAGTCTAGCAAAATGTTTTGTATCTTTTACCAAATTAAATAATATGAACTAAAACCAAAACTTTAAATGCTTGTGAAAAATGAATCTAAATCTCAGATGCTGTACACATACACACAGCAGAAAGATCTTCTTCAAAAACTTTGTAAGACATAAAAATAAAACTGCTATCAAGTCTAATTGTTTAGACACACAGAAAGATGACTGTGTCATGCAAAATATTTTATGTGTAGTTATTGACCATTGTAGAAAACCAATATAATGCAGCAATGTCTTAGAACTTTGTGACTTCAGCAAGAGACTCACTGGCAGTGGGAAGTGTGTGAGCAATATTTGAATTACACTGTGTTCTGCAGACAAAGGGGGATTTTGGTTTTCGCTATTTTTATTCTGGCAGGATATTTTCACCTGCTTTGAGTAAAATTACATGCTAAACTCTAGCACGGTCACAATTTAAATTCTCATTCCCATTAAACATTCAAATGCATTGATTGTTATTAGTTCAAACGTTTAATCTTAATAAATTTTAATAAAAACTTATTTTTGACTTTTAACTCTGCCAGCAAAGATAGAAACTCATCTTCAGAAAACTTTAGAATAACACACCCCCAGCATAATAATGTTTTGGCCCATTGCCTACCATCATAATATGGAATACCACAAGCCATTTTTTGTGCCCACAGTAAAATTCTAAATTATGTTTATTGTCCATGCCCACATTGTTCTGATTTTTCCCAGTCATGCAGTACAGCTATTGTTTTAAAGAGAATCCTCCCACTGCTGAGATTTCATGCTGAACCAGGTTTTCAGATTGAACCACATAGTCATATAGCTCAGTCAATTTAAAACTTGCATTTCTTGACAGCATTCCTTTAAATACTATTTTCTTGCTACACTTACTTTGAAATAATTGATTATTGAGTATTTGGCTTACCTCCCTCCAGCTTGTACAGAAATCATAATACTTGAGAATATATACAATAGCTGTTTTATATTGTGCAACACTATTCAGCCAATGCAAAATTAGGAAGGAGATGAATCATCACTATTGTAGTTGTGTGATTAAAGCAGAAACTGTCATTGAAGTGATGCTGCTGAAATTACCTGTCATTCTTTGAAAGAGAGTCCAAGAAAGATAGTGTACAAGTTACTTTTTGATGACAGAAATGGCAATACTTTGACCAGGAGAAATTCATTGTTCATGGAGCTGTTGAAAAGAGGCAAGAGGAAAATACTAATGATGTTATTCAGCCATCAGTGCTGTTTCAGGTCAGGCAGGGGAATATCCTAATCTGTCTTTTTCAAGGTGTTCATAGACAACACAGAGAAGAAAAATTTTACAAATCTTGCAAACTTTAAAAGGAATGCATCCTGTTTCAAAAATCCCACACTCAACTGCGATAAGACATGTTCAGTTGTGAAAAATGCAGCCCCTGCCTCAGTAGAGCACACATTCCACTACTGATACTGCACACCAAGCTTAGGACCGGTATCCAAACAGATACAATTTAAAACAAGACATAGAGAACACACCATCAATAAAATTTTGTGGGGTCCTTTTTTTTGTTTTTCTTTTTTTTATTCAATTTTAGCTGTAGTTACAGCATCTTCCATGCTGTTCTAACACTCACAATCATGGAACCCTTTTGAAAGTGCTGCATATCACCTAAGCTAAAATTCCAAACACTCCCCTCCATTTGCCCATTTCTGCACATATTTGCAGAATTTGAATCCCCTTTGCTATAGATCAGTATACTGATTCGATAGACTCACACACACACATAGCTCGCCCACTTTTTCATGGCCAAGTAAAAGGCTGAAAAGAAATATTTACTGATGACACTTCTCACACAGTAGCAACAATCTGCTGCCAATTTGCTTATTATACATTGAAAAACCCCACGTTTTAATGGTTTCTTTTAAATCATGCTAAGTCCATGGCACTGCCAAGGGAAAGAATGATGCCTCAAATAACTAATAATATTTGTATTCAGGGGAAAAGAAAATGCTCTGCTTCTGATATATTGTGGATTTGACTGCACCATAACTGGTGTTGCTCCATATTAGGGCAGCCTTCTAGGAAATTATCAAAATGTGCACCATATGCTGCCTTTATTCTCCCACTTTTCATTAGACATCCACTTCAAGACAGGATATTGGACTATGTGAAAGTCCAGTCTGATCTAGTATTGTGATTTTTATGGCAATTTGGATTTGTTTTCATTTTACAGGTAAGAAATAAATTTTCTTTTTAAATCACTTGACTGGATGAAATGCCATTTTGAAAATTTAAAAAATATTTATGTTTTATACTTACTATTACATCAATACCTGTGACACCAATTTGCAGTTTATTTTAAATGTGCTGACTTTTTGTTGTGGTTTAACCCCAGCCCTGAGCAGGTGTTCAATGGAACCCCAGCAGTGGAACAGGGGAGAAAATGGAAAGGACTGGAGAAGATTCATGGGTTGAGATAAGGACAGTTTAATAGAGAAAGCAAAAACCACAGACACAGAAGGAAAGAAAAAAAATGGAATTAATTCCCTGCTTCCCAAGGGCAGGCAGGAGTTCAGCCTGTGATGGAGAAGGGCTCCATCACAGGTAAGGTTTACAGGCAGCCCACACATCTCTAAGGAACCATGGATATCAGTTTGATAGTTAATGTTCTAGGTCGAGACATCTCTGTGGAAAAAAACCCAAAGGATTATTAATAGTTATTTTCTGTGATGTTCAGAAATTACTGCTGAGTTTTTTGCACAGACAAGCTTGGTCCATATGCTTTGATTATCCTAATCATATTGAAGGAATTGTGAATGTTCTAGTTACACAAGAGGTTCTAAGAACATTTACTGCTGAAGAGTTATTATTCACATTTTAATGCAATATCTTGATATCTATTAGCACCAATATCAACAGTAATACAATTAACTTTATATTACAAAATATGGAATGATGTCTAGCAAAGGCAGTTTCAGAAAACTGACAGACAAATGACTTTCCATTAACTGTGCCAGGTGTAGTTATATAATTCTCCTGGGTACTATTTTGGTGGGTGAAAACTATGATGAATAAACAGAACAGTTCAGATGGAAGGGACTTACAATGATAGTATTGTCTTACAATCTGAAAGAAAACCCCCAAATCTGGATTACATAATTCAGGGGGGGCTAAACACTAATATTCCAGGCATTCAAAATCCCTTATATGTGGGCAAATAGTTGGAAAGGATTCCATGTTGTTAATCAACTCGAGGTTTGAAAAGCACTTAAAATTTATTTTTAAAACCTTGTTTCAAATGTATCACAGAATAGTAATGGATCAGAGGTAGTATAAAGCATATATGCCATACTCATTTTGGGAAAAATACTCTGGCCTTTCTAGATTTACCTGAAAACAAAGACAGCATGTAAATTCTTCTAAAACCTACTGAAGTGCCTAGAAAATTTTAAAATGCTTTATATAGAAAAAAATATTCTTGTATACTTAAGAACTTCAGAATGTGGTTATAGTGTCAAATCTTTTAAGACAAGTGCTTTAACTACTGAATATTTGTAATATCCAGCTGAATCAAAATTGACTATATTTGCAAACACATATAACACATATAGCCCTTGCTTCAAGTAATCCTAGAAATTGTCTTTCTTGGCTGTAAATTCTCAGATCACATGCTATTAATTAGCACACACACAAATAGGAGAAACAGGAACCATCAGAAGCAAGGTGGCAAAGGCAAGCAGGTTAAATAGCAAGGGGATTTCAGAAAAGAGGGACTAGGGAAATGAAATTTCCCTTTTATAACCTGAATATGTAATCTCTGCTTTATGGAATTTTAAGGCTTCATAATTTAACGGATTTTTTTCTTGCTTTTCTTAAATCACAATCTATAAGTATACAAAAGCAATGCAACTGTAGTAACAGTGAATGTACCTTGGGGATCATTGATTCAAACAGACGAATGAACAAAGGTTACCCTTTCAATCTGATCTTGTGAAGCAGAGTTCTCATAGTTATTGTGCCCTGTGCAGTTCTTAAACACTAAAATACTAACAGAGGTGTTCTCAGTAATTTTCTACACACAGATGTCAATGACAGTTTTGGTTTTTCTTTTGCTTGACACCACTGTGAAGGACCAGGCCATTCACTGTCCAAGACACTTTCTCCATCAATGACAGATGGTCTGAAAGGAAAAAGGAAAAAAACCAAAGTGGATATTTGGCTTCAAAATTAAAAGCAGACACATCATGCTCCCCTTTCTCTACTACCTTAAAAATACACACTGGCCTGTCTCCACTTAGGTGCTGGTATTTTCTGAAATGCTACCACCAGCTTCCTACTAACAGTGCCATAAGCTGCAGCAAGCTGTCTGCAGTGATAGCCTGCATAAATCATCACTCCTGAAGGGAACAGATGTTCAGGGTATGAAAGAGTAATACCACAATTTAGTCATAATTAAAATTCACCTTAGCATGCCTCTATCAGTGAGCAGAGAGGAACATTTCACTTCTCACCTACAAAAATGAAATGCCTCTCATTTCTTCTGCTTCAGAAAAATTAAGCCTGGACCTTTTGTACTTTGTTTGAGTTCCACATCTGACACAGCATCATATAAATGACATTTTTATTTCACATCAACTGTTAGTTTTCTTCTTTTTCCAAACACTAGAAAAAGACCTCTGAATAGTGTACTGCCACTGCACAAAATGCACTCACAATTAAACCTTTAAAGGAGATTGTTGCATATTGCATGCAGAAATATAATTAGTATCCAGCTACAGACCAAAACTGTACAAATAAACACAATCATTGGATTGACAACAATTCAGTCTGAGCTGGATATATTTAAAAACTTAGGGGCTGAAGGCCTTTAAAAATTATCCAGTAATCTAAGATCACTAAAATCAGTGGGAGTTAGAGGATTAACTCAGAAAAAATTTGATCCTTAGCCTTGTACCTGCCATTAATGTTAATGGAATGTGTCTATACACATAATTTTGAAAATGTAAGCCTCATACTGCTGTTATTACAGTTGGAATACATTAGATGCCATGACAGTTCTTTTGAAAAATTGGTTTCAATTCACAGGTCTTTATATCATGAGGTTATATTATTATAAAATATAAAGGATGTGTTGATTACGTTAATAAATGTCTCTAAATCCACTAAAGTGAAAACAGCTGAGCCTTTCATAACACTTTAAAATTCTGAGACAAAAAAATAATATTCTAATCAGCATTGATACTGGCAATCAATTTGAAAAAAAAAAAACAAACCCTGTCATTAAACCATGGTTTAGTTTCCCAATTAAGTATCTTTAGTGACTGTTCATGGATTAGATCCTCGGTGAATGTAAATTAGGTAACTTTATTGAATTGAGTACAGCTACTGTTACTTAGCAGGACTGAGAATGTGAATTGATAAGTTATTAATCCAGTAAGGGTTTTGTAACCAAACATCCTTCTCAAAAGGAAAGGGAATTTCAAATTTGCACTTGAACAATTGTGGTTTGCTTTCTTCCATGGGGATGTATCTACAGTAGTCCAAGCAAAGATTGCAATTTTTAAGTGAGGAGCCCAATGCTTCCACTTAATGTATTTGGATTCATATCACAGAGCAGTTCTAAAGCATGCAAACTGAAATCATTTGGATGAAATTAAAGCAATGGATGTGATCCAAAGCCCTTCCATAAGTCCACAGTACAGATAGAGATAGCTCAGAGTACTGTCTTTTAAAATGTGCATAGTGTGGACAGTGAGCTCCTCTGTACTAACAACTGCTTCCTTCCCCACATCTGCTTTCCTGGCACTGCACAGTTTGGTAACACAGATGTAGTTCCATTTTTCTGCTCTCTCCTCCAGAGCCCTCCTGCTCCTTGCAGGATTTCTGAATTTTGCCTTGTCTCCACTTTTTAAACAGCATGAATGTGCCCTTGCAGTTGTCAGGAAGTTATTCTATGGCTGCTGTGAAATTTGTGCTGTGCACTTGGTACAGACTTCTTAAAATCCTCTGCTAAAAACCTTAGCATTCCCATTGCCATCAATTCTAACATCAAATGCCTTTGCTGACACTGGCTGTGCTGAGGAATGTGAGGCTCAGAACAGCCTTTCACACAGGTAAAACTGCCTGGTAGGACACAGACAGGTGAAGATCATCCCTTCACCTGCCACAGCCAAATGGAGCAATGCTAGGTCAGGAAATGCAGAACAGTTCCATGTATTTCACATTCCTTGGCATTAAACAATTGGGAAAAGTTTGTAATTATTGATTTATTATTCATTGAGAAAGCATGCAAGTTTCAGTAAATAAATCTTAGAAGTGAGACTCCTGGAAAGCTTTAGAGGATCTCACAGAAGAGCTTGAAATAATCCTCTCTACAAGAATATAGATGACGACATGAGTAAGAAGCACTTATTCATACATTAAAGTGCCTTTTACCTCATGAACAAGTTGGTTTTGAGGATATTTTTCTTATGGACATTGCTTATGTTAATAGCCTCCATTTGTGTGAAAATATTAGCCTGTTTGACTGAATGAGACACTCTGTCCACTCAGCATGCAGGATGGCTTGGCTGACTCTTGCTCCTGCCACCAACACAGATTTCAAGGCATAAGAGACTGCAGCAATGAGAGTGATGTATTTCAGAATTCACATGAACAACACCACATCTTGAATCACACCTTCCTGTGACTTGTCCATGAATTCAACTTCTGGCCATAAGAAAATAGTGATCTTGTAATAAAGAGGTGGTTGCAAGACCAGTTTAATTAATGGTTGAAAAATATGTCTACTAACATTGGAAAATAGATCTCAAAAATCTCAACAGCAGTGAGTAAAAAGATGGACTGACAATCATTTGTAAGTTTTTGAATTGACATGTTTTCAGAGAAGTTTCAGAAAGTGGCTAAGCCTGGGAAGAGGGGGCTGTAATTTACATTCCCAAATCTAGTCTAAATCTGTACCATGATCTAGTTTGGTGGAGTATTCATTTATTTAGTTATTGGATAAACATTAAGTGTTATTTGCCATATAAGAAGTATTACAAATAGTTTGTCGTATAAGGGCAAAGGAACTCTCTCAATTTTGGTATGCCACACTGAGTAAATGTGGTTTGGTTTCCTCCTGAGTAGCGTGGTACTTGGAAAAGAAGTGGCAGCTGATTCAGATTATAATGAAAGATGACATAAGGTGAAACTTAGAGATCCATTGGCATTGAATGATAAGAGCCAGTAGATGCCTCAAGGAAAATTTAGGGAGATTACAGCTGCCTAAGCCAAAGAATGTGATAGAGAAAAAATTTTGTCCATCCTTTAAGGTCATGCTCACAGTATCCCTCAAGGCTGGCTGGAGAACTGCTCTGAAGGTCAAGCTTGTCTGTATTCTATAAGATAAGCCTGCTAGCAACATTCAAGCACAATAGGAATCCTCTAGGAATCTGCATGGCTTTAAAAATGTGATGCATGACTTCTGTTCCCAGCCTTGAATGAACAAGATGTCAGTGAGGTTGATATGTGCATGGAAGGCATCACATGGTAATGAATAAACTTCTGCCACTCCAGAGTGGCACAGACATAAAATCAGGTACCCAAGTGTCTTTGCCTTCTCTTATTTTCAAAAATAAATTACTCTTGCCACCTGAAATTGTAAAGTATAACAGACATCAGCATTTAAATAAAAAAATTCCTGAAGAGTCATGGTAAAGTCTCATTTATAGAGTGGCCAAGTGTTAATATTTCCTGCGTAGAGGGGGATCAGATTCTATAACCTTCTCCTTCTGACAGAGCCAGTCCTATATTTCACAATTCCCAGTTCAGTGTCAACAGTCTCCAGTCTGCAGGCTGCACTGGTGTCCCTCTCCTGTTGTTATTGGCCTGTACAGCAATGAAAAATTACCAGGGGAAGAAAGAAAGAACAGCTATGGGAATTTGACTTTACAGATCACTGGCAATAAAGAACTTACTTGGAGCGAGGGTAAGAATTTTATAACCCAGTTTTACAACGCCCAAAGAAGGTGTTTAAGCAAATCTCATTTAAAGCCTTTTTGTGATGAGGATAAGTAACAGAAATAGAGCAAAAATGGAAAGTGGAAAGTAGAAGATCGCCAGGGTTTGTAGGGAGAGAGCATATCCTATAACTAACAACTGCAATAAAAAAATAAGGAAGCTTTTTTGGCATGTTTTTTGGTTACTTAGATCATCTACAAGGACCTGGCACCATTACTTCAACACAACAACTGGACTTTATTCACCTTAATTTGATAACTACGATGTTAACACTAAGTGCTTGATACTGCAAATCTAAAAATCTTAGCCTAATTTTTATACATGTATTTTTCATCAATTTTTGTGCCTCATTTTACCACAATTTTCAAAAATTAAATCATGTGCTTGGTATTATATTCAATGTTGTTGAAATTCTGCAAAGAAGATCAGCAACATTAGTCAATAATTTGGTACAGAAAGTGAAGATTAACTCAACAAACTGATATTATGCTGATAAGTGTGGGTAAATAGAATATATTACCTAAATGGAAGCAGTCTCTAGCCAAACACACAGCTACACTGTCACTGCTGATAAAAGCAGCTGTAAAGCTCTAATCAGCTCAAGATAGCAGAATTCCAGTTCAAATCCTCATGCCAAGAAATACCTTCCTCCAGCAAAAGAGTTCTTAAAGACAGGATGACTTAGAGGCTCACTGGTTGCAATGAAGAATGGCTCTTTTAGGATAACAATATAAACCCACAGAGCCCTAAAATCCTCATGGACACTCCCTAAGTCCCTGTCTGAGGATTGCACTGATCATGTTCTGAGCACAGGTTTGCATTTCCTGTTACATTGAAATGATTTTAAAATTCAGTTTTCTTATCCTGACACCTCTACCCATTCATTCACAACTCCTTTATGCTGTTGCTTGCTTAAACGAAATTCACAGACTTGTAAGAAACTTTCTTCAACAACAAAAAGCAGTAAACTAATAGGTTTAAAGGGAATAGCATATGGTATTACAAATACATTGATATTGTATATTCTATATTACATGATGCCTATGTACTCAGACACATCTTGCTTTGCCTTCTTTCTCTTTCCTCACCTGCCCAGAAACAAATAGCAAACCCTGCCATGAGCAAACTTCGAAACTTCAGGAATCCAAAACTTACTGTCTGGAAAAACACATTTTCATCTATGAACAAGAGGACATAATTTTGTCACTTTCCACTTTTCAGGATTTTGAAAAATTCAGCAACACATTTTAAAGGGTACAGAATAGTAACAGAGACCTGAATCTGAAATGTATCTTACGCAGCAATAAAAGTGTTATAATATATATGAAATTTCCTGATATATCTTTATGAAATAGGAAGAAAGGCCCAAGATTCCTAAAATTTAAACTCTAGTAGTAAGAACAGATGATGTTCCACGCAATTATGCTCTCTGTTCAAATTCCAGATGCCTCTCTATTTGGGAAACATATTATGTCCAGGTCACATTCCTGTGTTTAACTAAGTTTACAGTCACTCCCTTTTCTTTAAATACTTGAGAGCTTTTCGTTTCTGCATGTTCTGAAGTGTCATCATTTATTGCCACAGGCACAAAGGCTATATTTAACTAATAATGACAGCAGTTGTCATTAGATTTTAAACTCACTAACACTAGGCTGACATATTATTTGAAGTATGTCTTAATACTAAATTTGATTAAAATTACAAACATCCCATCTTCTCTGCCAATCAAGCAGCTTCATTGCCCCACCCTGACCTTTTCTATGAACTCTTAAGGAAAACTGGTCATGGCAGTAGAGCGCACTTAAAATAAAGAAGGCTCCCAGATTATATTCTGTTCACAAAACACAAATAAAAATTTAGGTTCATCGAGGAGTGATCAATGTTTTTCATTATTTTTTGTGAGATAGGAATCTGAAATGTAGAATTTACAAAAACTGTGCTATAATTCCTTTCTAAAAAATGAAGTTACTCTGGGAAATAATTGAAAATATGCAAATGAGTGCTAATTAAAATTGCTAATATGCTTAACTGAATAGGGAATCAATACTGAAAACTGTGCAAAACTTCCTATGATTACACTCCAGAAGTAAACAAAATTGTTTGAAGAAATTTTAAAAAATGATGTTGGAAGATTTAAAAAGAAGTAATTAATATTTGTTCATGTAACTTTCAAATGAATCCTTACCTTATTTGCACTCGTAAAATTATTTGGGGATTAAACAGGTGTAAATGCCAAACAGAATAAGCAAGACAAGCCCTGGAGACACTGCAGCAAAAATGCAGAATGCTAGAAACTTACAGAGACTGGGTGAAATGGCAAAACTCCCATTTTTTTAGCTGCCAACCCCAAGTTCAGTTGATGGGTTGATGGTTTACAAAGCAAGTAATTTTCTGTCATTTGGCAGAGAGAAGAGGCAGAATGCCTCTTAGTCACCCCTTCTCTACATTTATCTTCACCATTCCTCTCCATTTTCCCCTTGAACTTACAAGCACTGGATCTAGAGTGACAGTGGTTGGAAGACTCTGCCTTGTTCAGGATTTGAATGCATTTCTCCACTTGGCATGGCTGGAAATCTTTTTTTGGTTGAGGGTGTTTTATATCAGACATCAGAGTTGTAATCATAACTTTAGACAGATTCTTACTGCAATCTACAGATTAGTGGGGATACAGCTCTCAGTATTTTGCATTTCTTGAAGAAAGTTTCATTTAAACACTCTGGCTGAGTGCAGACAAAGGGATTTGACAAAGGCTCCACAGATCTTCATCTATTCCCATGTGAAAGGCAGGGGGAAACATTCCTACAATTACTGGTTCTTTCTACTCATAAGGTTGTATCAAAGTTTATCCTGGATTTGTCTTCTGGGATACTTGGGGAGGTTTGAGCACAAGTCCAAGCCCTAGGTAAATAGAGCTGTACTTTTAACATTTAATTTAAATTGGTTTGGCTGCACCTTACTGTTTCCATGCTCTTTTATTCAACACAGAATCTTAAGCCATATTTGGAAAGGGCATCTTCAGTTTAGAAAATAGCATTTTTCTTTTTTTATTATTAACCCAGAATTTTATTACAGACCTCTTTATCATGATTATATTCCTACAGATGTAGGAATATCATGATATCATGAAAAGACACCCTGTCAAATCCAGACAACTTACAGCTTGAGCCTAGTGTAGAAATTTGTGAAGGAATTTAGTAAGTTCTCTCCCTTTAAATTTGGGTGGATTATGGGGAGAGTGTCAGAGTCTCCATTCCCTCAAAACAAAGTACTGACACCTAACTAATGAATACATCTTACTCTTTACTGCTCTAAACCAAAGTACAATATAAAACAGTGATTTTTAAGTCGGTAAAAGGGTAAGAAAAAAAGGCATCTTGTTTATATATATATATATATGTATATATATGGAGTGTAGTAGATACTATCATTTTGTACAACCAGTTGAAAAAGTGGGAGCTCCACATAAAGGTTTTAGTAATTTCTGTTCAGCAGCACATTGTAATGGGTTATCTAAACAATTCCATTTGTATAATTAATCTTACCCTTATGTCATTTCTTAATTACGGCTTTTCAATCACAAAAAAAATTCCCAATGTATTATTGAAATAATATTCCACCTGGTGATGGTTTTTACCCTGACCAACTTGCTTATGTGTGTGCAAATTCATTACCAACTTGCCTATCAGTTTACATCTAGTTAAGTTTACATGTTCCCTTCTTAAAGCCTGTTGCTTGCTCCCAGAAATCAAACCATCATGGTGGAAAATTTTCCTTTACTGGAAATCTTTACCCAGCAACAGCATTGAGCTAAAGTACATCACAAAGGTCTCTCATATTTCATTAACAAACAGTCAAAAGAAAATTAAAAGAAAGAAAATTAAAATCTGACAACACACATTTGCTGTGATCATTGTGCCATCCTCATAAATGTGGTCTGGAAGAAAGTATTTGTTCAAATCTGCTCTTGGGGGAGCACTGCTGAGCCTGCCAGAGTTCAAGAAGGGTTTGGACAGTGCTCCCAGGCACATGATGTGACTCTTGGGGATGTCCTGTGCAGGGCCAGGAGCTGGACTCAAAGACCCTGATGGGTCCCTCCCATAAAAATAGTGTTTATTTTTTTTTTCCTTTGCACCTTTAGTCAGTACAGTGAGTGCTACAGTACTTCTACCTAACAAGGTAAAAGAGAAAAAATTGAGCTCTATCTCGCTTGTTACAAGGTTTTTTAAAAGCCAAACAGCCCAATTAAAAACTAACAGCTAAATTACAGTAATTTCATAAGTATAAGGCACACTGGAGAATAAGGTGCACTTCCAGGTTCAGACCAAAATTTTAATCAAAAGGGTGCACCTTATACACATGAAATTATTGTATTTTTGGTTTTGACCCAATGACAAAACACTGGTGACCTACAGTGCCGCATTTTCTATCAAACAAAAAAATACTGCTTCAAATCAAGAAGAAGGAAGAAAAAAAAAACAAAAAAACCAACACTCCATAACCTCCATCTTCTCCCATACCTATTACTATATTCTAAAACGCAAATTTCAAACCCTTCTTCACCTTGTGATATAACACACTTCTGTTCAACCATACACCAGTGATTCCAACTCCATCATTCAATTTTGGAAGCTTTCTCCAAGTCCTCAAGTCAAAAGCAGTGTTCTTTTTAGGGTCAGTGCCAAAAAGCACAGAATGTTCAAAACTCCCAGGCTTCAGGGTTCCAGCACCTCCCATCTCAGCCTATTCTGTGATTTTGTGATTCTGTGATTCTGCAATTCTCTGATTCTGTGATTCACTGATACATGCATTTTAATTTTTCTTTTGTTCTTATGCCAGAGGAAGTAGTAGAGCTTGTGAAGGGAAAAATCTAAAGAAAAGAGTGGCATATCTATTACCACTAGATTCCTATATAAAAAATCAAAAAAATACTAAAGGCTTCAATGCCACTGAGCAGCTTGAAGGGAGGCTACAGTATTGTGAAGGATTCCAAAATACTCATACATCAGCATCTTTCAGATTTCAAAAAGGTCCCCCCAACAGAAAAAGGCTGTGAGAATCTGCAATAATAATTTAAATCTGAATTTTCCACAATAAAAGAGTAACATTCGTTTTCAGAGGTGGCATTCTTCTCAAAGAGCAAGGTTGTGTTATTCTGTCTTTCAGGATATGATCAAGCTATTATATCAGATGGAAATGAGCAGTTGGATCAAAAAGATGGAAATAATCAATCCTATTTTGATATATGATGATGCAAAAGAAAACATCTATATCTTACAACACATCTCTGTTTCAGGTCTTGAGATCTCCAGCCTAAAACAAGGATAAGCTCATAATATATGATGATTTACATATTGCTGCATATTTTACGGGTATTTTTCGTGCAAAATCCCAGTATAAATGCATTGAAATAATAACAGATAATACAGTCATTACAGAAAAATTTGTAATAAAATGTATTTATTTCAAGTTCAAAGAGAAGATTCCATTATTTCTGAAAAATAAAATGTGACAACTTTAATTTTAATGTGCTGGTGAGAAAAAGCCCTGGAGTACTTAGAACGCTGCTTGAAATTTAAACATTTTCAAACTGATCAATGGTTAGAATCCCTTTTTTCACTGAAATTCCTTGCAGAAAAGATGTCCTATTTTGAATGTAAGCACACTCTGAAGTAAGATCATGGTAAACAGCAAACACAGAAACTAAAAAATTGCTGAATGGAACATGGAGTGTTCAAGAAGCCATTTTTTCCACAACAGCATGACTGATATGCACAAATTTTTAATGGACTGATAGCTAATTGATAATTTTATTCAGCAAGTTTGCCAAAGTCACTGCAATTAAATTCACAGGAAATAAGATATTACCAGTTGAAGAAATTTGTAAATAATGAAGAAAGTATGAAGCAGTACAGTGGAAAAACCCAAAATTCAACTGTAATGAGGTGTGGAGGTACAACAAAAGCAAAACACAAGGTAATAAATGAATAAATAAAATACCCACTATATTTTGAAATTCAGCAACTGCTAAATATTTTTTTTCTGCAAATAAAAACGGAAGTATGTGTGCTCCCCTAAATTTCCAAGGAAGAGTTAATTAAATACAACCACAGACCATCACCAAATGACATGCAGGAACTGCACACTACAGGGAATCAGCTCTTTGGCACAGCTCTGCACCACACTAGTTCCACAATAGGCCCCCCAAAATAGGTTTTAAATGCTTGAAACTTGACACGTGTTTGTTTGCTAGACTCCTGTTGGAATGGCACCCTGTCACCAACATGTCACATGTATTTATTACAAATACTGAATTAAATTAGAAGCAGGAAGGGCTCTCAATTTTTATCCCAGATCATGCAATTTGTCACCTTATGTTTGAACCCTTCTTCACTTGACGAAATCCTCAAGTTAAATTTTAGTATTTTAGAAAGATGAGAAGATTAATGAATCCCAATAAACCAAGACATCAGCATCACTGGGAATCAGACTTCATCCAGGTAGAGATGCCACTCAAAGCAATGAAAGTACATGCAAGATGATGCAGTTCTGACAAACTTCGTCATTTCTACTTGAAATAGAAATTTCTACAAAGGTGTTGACCTTGCAAACATTTTTGTTTAACTACACCTGTAAAAAGTCAGTCTGATTTCCATGGCATCACGTGTACCTATTTGCAGGGCTTTACACTACATCACTGATCTTCCATTCCCATGTAAAAAAAGATTTATTGCTGGCATTTGACTAGTTACCTGTGAGTTCAGGACTGAAATGAAGCCATCAGTGTGTTTATACTTAGCAGTCACACCATTCTGTGCTCTCTGCCCAGTCTAGGGCTAGAGAAAGAAAATATAAAATAGGTACTGCCTGTCCCTGTGCACCTTTAAAACCTATCTTTAACATACTGTAGCTTTTTAAAAATCTGTACATTACCATTCATTATTTGTATAAATATTTAATTTTTAAGTAAAAAAGATGCAGAGAATTTCTGAATATTTTTAACATCGGTTCTGATTTTTGAGCACGTGGGACTCTACACTATGAAACTGTCATTTTCTAGTTCTATTAAACTTGTAAACTTGATAAAAGGCCTGCTTTCTGGTAATGGTGGCTTTTCTACTTACAGCAGTGACTTTTTGCTGTTATACTTACCCTTTTAATGGACACACAATGTGTTACTCCGTGCCCAAGCTCACCTACTCTTTCTTTTCTCAAAAGACAAGGCACATCTGCCACCTGCTCTAGTCTGTGTCCCAGCAACAACTGTCGAGCAGCAAAAAGATTGATTATCAGTCAAAAACCATTCAACAACACCAGATTTTGGTAGGTTAAGCTTGCTGATCCAGCAAGAGATGGTGTGAAATTTTCAGTAATGTGTGCCAACATTTTGGTGCTAAAAGAACAGCAGTGCATGTCACAGTGAAACACAGCCAAAGATATGCAGACAAAGCACAGAAGTTTTTGTTTTGGACTTGGCTTGCAGGAGGGAAATGAGAGAAAGAAAAAAACACTCACTTAATGACTTTGAAAATCTATCAAAACACTCAAGTCATCTGCATGGAGAAACTGGAATTCATGTACCAGCGAAGACTTTGTGACAAAGAGCAGTACTCCTACAAAAATCCTACAACAATAGGATTGTGTAAATGATTCACAGAGCACAAATAGCAGATTTATCACACACTTCTGCAAGAATAAAAACAGTGCCTTTCTCTGAATATACAGACCATTAATTGCAACCATTCTGGTGATTCCATCACCTGAATCATACTCTGAATTTTTTTTTTATTAAAATGAGGTTATAATGTATTAAATTGATTATGTAAGGCACAAGCTTACTAACATAAGTAAAAAAAATATTTCCTTCATAAATCCTCCATGAATATGTAAATATGCCTTTAATTACTGGACTCACATCTAATTAATATTAGATGTTCTGTTTAGAGAAAGAGCTATATAATAGTGATTTTTTTTTTGTGAAATAGCCAGCAATGAGTATGACAAGGACATTGTCTTAAAACATATTTTTAGTATTAACAATCTCTAAAAGAGCTGGTGAAAAATCCCTTGAATAGTTCGAAATTTTGAATTAATGATTAACACTAAAATATGTCAAATAATACTTTCCAAGATAAGAAATGCTATTGAAATCTATGCAGAAAAATAAAGACTTGTTTCTAAAGAATGCATCTAAGCATTCTTATGCAAAGAAATCTGTATATAAAATACCTACAATATATATACAAAATATGCAAACTATGTGAATGATTTGCCCTTGTTTTTCTTTGCAATCTCTAACTTTCTAAAAAGCCTACCACACAATTTGCTTATTTATTTATTTATAAAAAATCAAACATCTCCTGTTATGTTAAACAATTGATCTTATTTACATTTCTCACTGGAATTGTACAATGGAACTGTAGATCCCTACCTACATATACACCATCTGAATAATAATTTTGCTTTTGAGAATATTTAAGGCTGTATTAATTAAAAGTTCTTTATCACAAATGTTGGCTGAATCAATAGTTTGATAAAATATCCAAGTGGTATCTTCAGTTTGATACTGAACCTTACTTAAGCCACAGTTTTAAAATGCTGCCACAAATTTGCAGCAGCAAGCTCACAAGGTATTTCATGATCTTAAAATGACAGTGCAAACATTTATATGAATATCTAAACTGTAGAGAATTCAGAAATATTTTTCACCCCTCTTAAAAACTAAAACATAATTACCATCGTGGTGAAAAAAAATTAGAAGGAGCAAAGAAAAATTTTAATAATGGTCTCACCAAATAATCTCAAATCTAGACACTGTAAGAAAGAAGATATTCCATATGGCTGCATTAAACTTCCAAAAAAAATGTTAAACCATGGCATTCATTAATCCAATCTCACATTCTGGGTTATTTTTGCTAGTGGAATAAACCTAATTAATTATGTCTGTTTGATGTCACTGAAACCAAACAGTAAATTCAATAATCTCTTTACATTTTCACCATTTAACCTCCTGCAGGCTCCCTAATGTCTATTCAGATCTATATTAAATTAAGTACCAATGCTAATGAAGGGCAATAAATGTGGCTGTCAGTAGATTTTTCTTTCATTAAGCACATTATCCTCTTACTGAGCTGCAAATGAGTAAACATTAGTTTTGTTAAACCATGCAAAAAAGACAGGATGAAAATAATTTTTAATTGCACCCTTTAAGCCATTTGCTGGGGCTTCTCAGTTCTGGTTTTGGGGTTTTACCTTCTGGGTTTTTTTGAATGGTCCCAGAAATGTTTCTGCAGTTGCAAGGTGGGGTCTGTGCTTGGTTCTGGTGCTGCCTGCCAAGAACTCTCATTGTGCAGCCATGAGCAGAGTCAGCTCCTCAGAGCACTCCTCAGCAGCTCAATGGATGCAAGGGGTAAGGAATGCTGATTGCAAACTGTTATTTTGTCACTGATACTGGACCAGGACGAATAAAAGTGGAAATTTAAAAATCCGCTCTCAATTAATTTACCAATCTGCACTACGGGTAATTCAGTGTTTTATAGATTATTGCCAGAAATCATAGGATGAGAAACACACCTTAATGTTTAAAACAATTGTGCTCTTTTAATGTCAAACAGTACTGTACTTAATTCTGTAACTTACTTCACTTAGCATTTAGAAGTATTTTAACAAGTTGTGCATTTTAGAAATCGTGTACAAAGGATGAGAAGTTTCACACAAACTTAATTTAAAGCAAAAAAGGATTTACATCAGGGTTTGAAGTAAAAGCTACAGAGAAACTTTATGCACGCAAGAAAATTTGTATTAAAGGTTGTTGGCTTAATTGAGGACACAGAAACTTTAGCAATCTTCCTTGTGCCATTTCTCTAAGCTATGACTTTGATTACATTTGGCTGCTGTTTAATAAATTTGGATACTTCAAATGCCCTGTGGATATGACATGAGTTTTGAAACAGAGAGCACAGCTAATTCTGTTAAAAAATAAAATCTAGTTTAGGTTATGAAAGAAACAATATTATTTTCTAAACTTTTTTTTTTTTAATTTTTATAATAGCTATGTAAGAAGACAATCTGAGTATATGGTCATTAAAATTCTTCACAGTGTAAAAAGAATTTCACAGCACCTAAATCATAAATATAGAAAATACAGAGAAATGGAACTCTTCTAAACAAAGTATACTTAACCTGTCCCAAACCGTATTTATTCAGAACTTGTAAAATACTGGAAAGCAGTTGCTGTGAAGTCTTTTTATGGAATGTTTTTAGAACATCACAAGAAAATAAATCACCTAATTTATTTTTCTAAATTTGTCAGGTCAAATAAATATAAGAAAAAACTAGATTCTGAGAAAACTCCTAATTAAAGAGAGCTTAATGCTCTCGGCATAATATGTAGGTTATTGCTTCAGTTTAAAAAGTATGAACTGGTGAGAGTCTTTTCTCAGGCAAAATTTCAATCAACTTGACAGCAATTATGTCTGTACAGTGACTGCAGAGTGAGGCTTATTGTTAATTGTTTCTGGTTCCCAGATAGCAAAACATACTCAATACAGCTGCCAGAATAAAAATAAATAAACTAAAAATTGCTTTAAAAAATCACAATACTATTTTAAATGCTTATATCACATCTTCTGAATAATAGCACAATAAAATTGTGAATATTTTATCGAATATAAACATACATTCATATACAGTGAACATAAAAATAGTAAGACTATTTTAAAAAATTTTTAAAAAAGGAGAGGAAAGTATATTTCTAACAAAATTGCATACTTCAGCAAGAACGTTTGTCTACCATTGATTCTCTCCTAGTCTTCAACCAGAGGTTCCCATGCACAGCTCAAAACTTGTTTGAGGCCTAAGATGTGAATTCCTCTGCCTTAAAAATTTTTTGAAATTTTGCCATTCATTTAAATTAACACTGAACTGCTGCTTCACTTAGACCATAATAACATATACGTAATCAAGTTTCCACATTTTTGAATGGCAAAATAGCCACGTAAGAATTCCAGATTTTCTGGTCTTCTTTTTAGAATTTACAGAGTAAGTCATGCTATCAAATCAAGGTAGGTACTTCAGTGCTGAGTATGAAATCATTTAATAAAAAATCCAGAATTTGGGCCCTTGAAAAGTAACTATAATGATATATTATTTAACTATATGATTTTCATACACATGGGGACTACTATATTAATACACGTCTTATTAAACAAAATCAGCAATTGCAAAGACTTCAAGGTGGTTGGAAAAAGCTCTTTCAGAAAACAGTTATAAAAAAAAAAATTTGGAGCCCTTTGAATTCTGTTTGAGGTCACAAATCAAGGATACCATGATAACTCTAATTATCAAGCTTTGTCTCAGTTTACAACTTTCTCCCTCAAAACAGAAGACACTAAGAACAAAAAGCTTTTGATGAGGACATTTTTTCTTTAATCACCTTTATGGTACATTGCAAAATCCAATTGCTCTCTTGGATTTGCTTGACAGAAAGAATCAATTCATTTCAGATTAATTATGGAGAATCACATTCTTCTTTACACAGGGGTCAACTTGTTGGCTATTACCTACCTATTGTTAAATCTTGAAAATTTCTGAAGTGGACTGGGATGTCTGATTCGCTGTAATTTTGTCTTCCAGGAATGTTTGATTGAAATCAATAGGGTTTTAAAAGCTATATGCTCTCACAAATTTCTAGGTCAAAAAATCTTAATAAAAATTAGAATATCCACTGAATCATCACTACAAGGTGACTGAACAGCAGCACCCTTGATTAAAAGCAACAGAGGAGAGCTTTGATTACCTTGGCTGACCTGTGGGAGCACTTTCAGCTCTGTTTCTCTGATAGAAGACAGGAATTGTCTGTACTGCTTGATTTCTATCTGTCTGTACATCTGATGCTCCATCACAGCTCTGAACTGATTTTGTTTGATGTGGAGAGCAGTGTTGAAGTCTTGACCTTCTTGATGCCATTGCTGATGGCAGGTGAATGTTGTGGGCAAATAGAAGTTGTTTGGAGCTTTGCTTCCCTTCGATATTTGAACAGTCTTTTTCACAAAGGGAGGGGAACAAAACAAAAAATATGATAAATGTAGTTAAAATATTATATTTTTGGTATGGTCTTTCAACTACTGTAAATTAGTATTAATTGAGTGTACAGGGTTCAGGAAACCCTAAAACATCTTCATTGAAGCTGCAAAGTGCCTTATGTGCTAACACTTCCATCCTGATTCTTTTTCCTGCAAACATTATTTCAGATTTCAGCTCAATTAATCTTTGCACAAGCTGGGATCAGAAGGGCAATGCACAAAGGGCTGCAGGACAGGATTATGGTGAAGTACAGCAGGTATTCCAGCTATCCTGCACTAGCACATAGTCTATGCTAGCCTTCCTCATACTAAATGAACATTGAATCATCTCAGGAGCTCAAAATATAAGCTTTATTTGCAGAAAAACATTAAAAATATTGAGAACAAAAGCCTCCAACTTTAAATTTGGGGTTACTTTTAAATGACACAAAATTATTTTATACCATAGGCCAAAAGTCTAGATGTAATACTGACCCATATGAAGAGCAAGCAATCCAATTTTATCTCTGGAAGATACAAATCAGCACAATTGTAACTGTGTCAAGATCAAGATGAAGCAAAAAAGAAATTGGATAAAATCAAGCCCTCACTGTCCTTTCATATTCAAGTAACTCCTAAGTATCAGAATATTAAAAACAATTAAACTTTGGTTTAACCATGGGCAAAACACTGAGGCATTTATGTAATTATTACAGAAGGAACTTCTACTTTCAGCTAGTTCTACATTCTGAAATTCAAAAATTTTATTCTGCTCCTTTGGTGCAACAATTTTCTCATTATTCATTGTTGTCTAACTAAAACAGGTCTCTCTTTTTAAACAAAGAGCAACAGTACCCCAAAAATCAATGAACACATAGTCCATGCAATTTTCTAAGGCATAAATCTGCACCTGACTAATATTCCTCTTTGCTGAGTAAAAAAGGCAGTTACTTTATCAGACAGTGGTTCAGTAACAGTGATGCAGGTCAAAGTTATCCCACAGTTTGGGATGCGAATCCAACAGCAGGATAATGACAGTTGCCAAGGATTTGCGCTTGCTGCTGCTTGCTACCAGTACTGCCTGTCAAATTCTCTCTTTTTCTCATGCAGAAGCCATGGAATTTTTTATATAGCAATTACTTATGATATACAACGAAGTTACAGTAATTTCACAATTATAAGCTGCACCATTTTGACTAAAATTTTGGTCCGAACCCAAAGTGCGGCTTATAATCAGGTGCGGCTTATATACAGACAAAGAACAAAAAGTTGCTGTTTTAGTTTGGAGGATAGGTGTCTGCTGAGAAAGGCAGGAGCTTCTCTTTGAAATGGAGAATGTAAACCCCCTCCCTCCAAATTATTATAATTTTGAAATCAAGGGGCTCTCAGGCAAAGATATGGGAATTAGGAATAACAGTTCTTTTCTAGGGAAATTAAAATAGAAATACAGTACTACAAAGAAACAAACTCCAAACCCTGACAAAGTCAGAGTACAACCTGACACCCCGTCAGGCAGGGTGTTGGCAGCAGTCCCATTAAATGGTGGTTGCAGTCCTCCTGCAGTGACAGATGTGGCTCAGTTGAAGCAGTGCTCCTGTACAAGGTGCAGTTTCCCTCTGGAGGTCCAGTGGTGATGTGGAGAAATCCGGTTTTCCTCTGGAGTCCAGTGGAGAAAGGGGCTCCCTTAGTGTCCCAAAGCCTCTGTTTTTATTTTGGTAAGAAACGTTGGACTCTTCCCCCTGGCTGGAACAACTCCCAATGGGATGCAGTAATTTTATCAGTCCCACAGTGGGACTCAATGGGCCATTAGCAGAAAATGACTGGCTGGAGGAAGGATGGGTTGTGAAAAGATAAAGAACAATGCCCTGCCTGGTTTCAATGGATGGCCCATTAGTAGAATATCTCCTGTGGAGATAAGGATCACTGCCCCATCCTCAACAGATGGTGATAGAATAAATACCTTTTATCACACTCTGTATTGTAACATGCAGCTTATAATTAGGAGTGGCTTATAATTGTGAAATTACTGTACATCAGATGTAACAACCACCCTTTAGCCCTTCATTGTTTGGGGGTCTCTTTGTTATTTCGAGTCATCTATTTTTACCTAAATTATTTATTTATACTGCATATCTGACAAGCTTGTATTCTTTGCTTTATTTTATTTCAATACTTGCTCAAAAGATACAGTGATTTATTTCAATATTCTCCTAATTCAATTTACCTTTTTTTTTTATTCTTGTAAACACTGTCTGAACAGCAAAGGTATTTTGTTTATCTGTCAAAGTTATTAAGAATTAAAATAATGGCAATATCAGATTTTAACCATAATGGAGAGATGGAGCAAATCTTATATTTATCCATAATTTGTTTGCATTTTTATTTTTCTCCAGCCATCAAAAACAGCGTTTGCATTTACAATATTGTTTCACTAAGTGTATGTGAGCTCCAGATAACCATATTAATATATCTTCATATTGATAGATGAGCACAGGATATTTCATATATTATGGTCCTGAAACATTTTCTGGTACAGGTCTACATTAACCTCATCATAAGCTTGTGAAAATTCTAAATATCATTGTATTACACAAAAAACGTACAAAATACTCCATTAACACAATTAAAACCCAAAGCCTAATAGTTTATCAAATTTAATCTTTGGGAAACTGCCTTCATAAAGGCAACAAAGGACAGCTTTACACACATAATCTGCCACATAATTTTGAGAAGGACCTTCTTCAACAAACCAAACTGATCTCAACTCATACAGCAGTAGGAAAGAAGAGATTATTATTTTTCTTTTATTTAAAAATAAAAGAAAATCACCAGATCTTCTACTTTTCTCCTAATACTATTGCAATTGCAGGCTACCATGAAACTACAATCCATTCTAAATGAGTGCACGCTGAGTAATAACCTAATAAGTACAGGCTGTCTGTGAAACTCATGTCCCACAACATTTATTTGGAATCTTGCCAAAGGCTTGAATGAAAATTTTCTCCTGCATCTCTGACTTGATGAATAGAAAAAAACTGTTCCTCCTTTCTCTGTCACATCTCCACTGAAGCCCTGGCATCCCACAGATCTCTGGCTATGAAAGTTTTTCTCCAGCACGCTCAAGAAAAGAAAAGAGATCAGACTGCTCAGGGAGGCAAATGGTGCCCAGTGCAGAAGAAAAATGTTTGAACAGTTCTTGGTTATCTCAATAATCTGAGATCATTTGCTGTCCCTTCTTAATTAACCAAGAAGCTACAGAACACCCAATGAATCTCTGCTGTCTCCCCCAAAACTCACACAAATGGATCTTCTTTCAGTGCCTGGAAGAGGCATAAACTCGTCTTTGCCTGAGGAACAAAGCTGCCACACAATGGAAAAAAGATTAGGGCTAAAAGTAAAAAGAACATACCCATCCTTGACAAAAATAATGCTCCCAAAGAAACCAATCACTGAGATATCATAGCACAGTTTTACTGGCTGGAAAAGTTGGGGAAAAAAAAAAACCTGAAAAAGTTTGAAGTGCCTCATAAACTTGCACAGTTGAAATGCAAGGCTGCCATCTGCTCCCAGGCTCCTCTGTGAGGATGGGAAACAAGGGCAGCAGCCCCAGGGAAATGGTTTGGCTGGAAGGGGCCCTGGCTCATCCTAATCCTGGGGCTTGGCTGCTGGGCATGGGGCCAGTTCTGATTCCCTGCAGTGCCTGTGGGGGATGCTCCATCCCTACTCCTGCATCCCGGGTTCTGCCCTGGCACTGCCCCATCCCTGCTCCTGCATCCCGGGATCTGCCCTGGCACTGCCCCATCCCTGCTCCTGCATCCCAGGATCTCCCCTGGCACTGCCCCATCCCTGCTCCTGCATCCCGGGATCTCCCCTGGCACTGCCCCATCCCTGCTCCTGCTCCTGCATCCCAGGATCTGCCCTGGCACTGCCCCATCCATCCCTGCTTCTGTTCCTGCATCCCGGGATCTGCCCTGCCACTGCCCCATCCCTGCTTCTGTTCCTGCATCCCGGGATCTACCCTGCCACTGCCCCATACCTGCTCCTGCATGCCGGGATCTGCCCTGGCACTGCCCCATCCTTACTCCTGCATCCCGTGATCTGCCCTGCCACTGCCCCATCCCTGCTCCTGCTTCCTGGGATCTGCCCTGCCACAGTTCCATCCCTGCTCCTGCTCCTGCATCCCGTGATCTGCCCTGCCACTGCCCCATCCATCCCTGCTCCTGCTCCTGCATCCCGGGATCTGCCCTGCCACTGCCCCATCCCTGCTTCTGCCCAGTTTGCTGTTTGACCAAAAAGGAAAAACTGATATCTAGAGATGTAGATTTGTGAGAAGACAAATTTTTTTTTTATTCCAGAACCACTAAGTCAGGTGTAGGTGGATCAAGAATGAAGCATTTCTACTTTCCAAGCTAAAATTTGAAATGAATATTGAAGTTTAATATCAGCATATCTGTAGGGTTTTGAGTTATTTTTCCCTTTGCTTGAATGAAACTGAAGGTACATCAGTGCACCCTCAAGGTATAAAATTATGTTAAATGTTATACATCTCTTCATACTCATTCTGAGACTGACACTAACAAAATATTTACTTGACTATATTTTTACCATTTATCACAGCAGCAAACTAAAGATCTTTGACAAATGACATGAGTGAAAAGTTCCCATGACTTTACTCATACTTTTTTTACTCATGTAGGCTGTGCATCCATGTAGCACAAAGACATTTGCAAAGTTTAGAGCTCATCTATTTTTTGTGATGATGTACATGCCATATGGTATTTTTCCTGAGCACTTATTAGACTTCTGTTGTTTGCCATAAAATGAAAGCACAAGCTTTTTGTCAATTGTTAAGAATGACAGTCAAATATTGATTAAATAAAAATGAACTAATCTTGTATCATTGTTTTCTCTCCAGCTTTTGATAACATGGTGGGATTCAGTTAGTTTTGTTTGGAATCTCTACACTTTGCATATTTCTCTTTCCTGGAGTAGCAAGACTAGAAACTGAACAGGAAATCTGGAAGCGATAAACAGAGAAATTACACTGTTTGTGGATTGAGATTAATCTGATTATATGTACAATTATCTCTACAATCAAATCAGAAACACTTGAAATCAAGTCATAGAAATTTTCAATAAATCCATCTTTTGTCTTCTCCCTGCTGCCTTCCATCTCCTCTACCCATACTGAAATTGAAACACAGCTGCTGTATTTCAAAAGTTGTTTCCACCAAGACATCGCCAAGAAATCAGGAGCTTTGTAAGTATCTTATTTCTTTTAATAGGAAGGGTTCCTTTTTTTTTTTAATTTTTAAATTTAGGAGAAAATAAGTTTGCAATAGATAAATTGCTTCAGTCCAGATAAGGATTTACATAAACCTACAGTGGCTTTTGGACACACGTAGAGTCTAATATTTTACCTATAATTGATTGATACAGACTGGTCACTTGATTGACTTCGGTTTTTTGCTGGCAGGATTTTGTTGATGATATTTCTGTACACAATTGGCCCTGAACTTACCTGAAATATCAATGGAAAACACCCCCCCACCAATCAATCAACACTGAAGTAACAATAAGGTAATAAAGCAGAGCAGAGCAATTCTGTGAGTCAAAAAAAAAAAAGCCAACTGTACTGCTGAAATATAATTTTAATATTAGATAATATCAGTATTAGTTGCAAAAACCAAAAAGAAATGCAAATTTTATCTAGCAACATTTATTTCCATTTGACTGGCTTGATATCTTTTATATGACTGACTAGTCTTCCTTTACATACCTTAACCTTAAACATTGGTGATATTAATTATCTCAGACCAGCTTTGTTTACCCTGTGCTTACTTTTATGAATTTCACACAACCTAGCTCAGCACCCAGTTTGATGAAGAAGTAATGTGCTCTAATGGCCAAGTGACACCCAAACGGGCAGGCTTCTTCCTCTCTGCCATCTCTCTCCCTTGTCCTGGACAAGTTTTCCAGCCACCTTCTCTGTGCTGACACTGACACATGATAAATCTGTTTAGTGGAGCTAAATTACCAGAAATTTTGGCATAATCAGATTTTTGCTCCTCTGTCTTCATGAACTATTTCACTGCGTGGTCACACAAAACGTGGTGCTGATGCAAGGGCAGCAAGAGCTCACGAATGAAGCAGGTGAAGAAGGAACGGCAGAAGAATTTTGCCACTTTCAGTGGCATCTGGCCCTTGGACCACACTTCAAGCCTCATCTTTCAGTTCAAACTGAAGAGACAAAAGTTTTCCTTGATGTATGTAATACAGGAATATTTAATGAAATGGTTTTGAGGTACAGCAGGTATAATCTTCCCTGCAATACTAAAAGGACTTCAATTGTGACTTGTTGTCACACTTGGAAAGCACTTTAGTCTTTAAAAGAATTCACATAATACAAATATGTTAATCAAAAGTATGATAAATTATAAACTGCATCTTTAAAGAAAAAAAAAATCAAAAAGCTGATTAGTTCAGTGCTTTTCTTCAACAAACTTGTGGCAACATATCCAATAATTTTGGAAAGTGCCAATTAAAATGAAATTAATAATCTCAATATCAGAATTAAATATTTAGTTTTATAATTACCTTTCTCAAGAAGCTGGCTTTGACATAAACTGTGAAATGCTGCCAATCTGTTATCTTTGCAAGCTTGAACCACACCACAGTTGTTGCTCCCTTGCCTTTGTGTACATTGCACTTCACATTAGCAAGTAACAAAAGTGACATTAAACAGATCCATTTCTGATAAGGGATTAAAACATCTGAATATTTAGTTTAAATACATCAAAATGAAGGTCAAGGTGTATCAAAAAAGGAGTTTTATTCAGTTTTTTCATCAGAGGAATTTAAAAAAGGAGAAATATGACACAGCATGTCTCTACAGACATGACTAGCAGCATGTGACTGTGCAGAATGTGCACAAGAGGAAGAAGAAAACAGGTCCTTTTGTTTGGAACAGCCATGTGCAATAAAGGCATGATCGTAATGCAACACTGAGAGAGTGGATGGATATTAAAACTGTTCTCTGTTTTATGACAGATATGAAAAAAAGAAACCAAAATGGTACCCTTTGCTTTCAGAGGTGCAGAAGGATATTGAGAACAACGTGTATCACAAAGTCTCTTCATTGTTTATGAATTCTACTGAGTCTACATGACAAAATCAGGATTGAAACGACAAAATCTGCAAACAGTAACTACAGTGTGCAGTGGCATAGAGCTGGAAAAAAAAACAGGTTTATTTTTATGTATGTAAAGTCTAAATTTGAAGAGTTGGACCTTGACTTCAGACAGAATAAATAAGACTCCTTACAATGATCATGAGGCCTCAGCAGGAAGGGCATGGTGGTACCAGCCTAAACATGCTACCTTTTCCATCAAGAAGCACTCAGGATGTGAATGAGGCCTTTCATAGCATGAGAATATCCCAAAGGAAATCCCATTATGATGAAAATGGGGATTAGAATATACCCTACTGAAAAAGTGTGGCCAAGTAATGGTAGCCCACTGATGAATGAGAGCCTCATTTTCAAACAATAGTATGCTGGAAACTACAGACTGTTGGGCCAGAGCAGAATTTATTCCATATATGAAAAATACACATCTTGGAGGATTTAACACTTGGAGGTTTTCTCTACACTAGTGCTGTTTCTTGTTACCCTTTCATTCCACCACTGCTCACTACCAGGGACAGAAAGCTAAGTACATGTTTAACCCTGGCTCTGTGCTCATAGAAGAAACCATATTAATACAAGACATGCTTGTGAAGTTTTCCACCCCGAGAAAACACTCCAACTCTATTCTTTCTTATGCATATTGGAAGATAAAATATGATAATAAAAGTGAGTTTTCAAATTCAATTTGTTAAAATTATCGAGTTTGCAAAGTCAAGCATTGAAAATCAAGATGAAAATACAGACTTGCACTTGCAGGTTTTATTTGACTTCAAATATGAACTCTGATAGAAACATAATAATTTCTTTTTATGGTTCATCCAATTCGCTCACTCCTCTGAGCCAGAAGGTGAAGGAAAATTGAGAATAAAAAAAAGAATTGTCTCATGGGTGAGGTGTGCCATCCCAAATTAATGGTATAGCATTCTCATCTTTGTCTTAGAAGACTAAAGTGATATTGAATAACTCATCTCAACCAAATATTCCCAGGAAAAACACAAACACTGGCCACACTGCCTAGATACCTGATTTGGAGAATCTGTGATCTGTTTTTCTTCTAACTGTGAATTAAGGAGAAGCATTATAAAAATAAGTGATATAAATTATAGGAGTTGCATATCCCAAATCTCAAACAATGTGTAAATACTTCTGGCAAAAAGTTGGAGAGGAATAGATCAAATCCAGGGTAAATTTGGCAGGCTAAAAAAGAGAGAGACAAATAATCTGTCACAGGGCACAAGAGTGAAAGTCACACTGCTCAGTGCTAGCAAGGCAAGGAAAGGTAAGAGTATCTTTGCATTTCTCTCAGTTAATGCATGCCTGGATTAGACTGATTGACACTGCACTTTAAAGATAAAAACTAAGTCATGAAATCTTTCAAATTATCATATTTGACTGAATTTTCATCCACTGATTTTACTCCACCTGCAGCGCACTAGACAAGGTAATAATTTATGATAATTATATGAAAATATACAATCAATATTCATCACCTCTCATTTCTCATCACTTTAGATGATCAGTAATGCAGAGTAAAAATGCTGTCAGATTTCTAATTGCTTTGTAATGGGCCTGAAATAGGGAAATCGTTAAAGACAAACAATCTGTCACTTGTCTGTTACCTTAACTATCTATCACTTAAAAAAACCCTCATTAAATACATTGCTAATGAACGACAAAAGACTGTACTCAGTGTGCCCAGATGTACCTTTTTAAACAATATTGTAAATTGCTTAAATAATTCCCAAGACGTTTTCAATCATTTCTGTGGAAATTTAATGGAAAACATATATTTTCCGTGCATGTTACATCTCATTTGTTCACATCATTATGACATTTAGTCTATCATATGCACATCTCTTGGGAGACAAAACTTTTTCATTTTACTGTTGACAAATCTGATCCAATTAAAACAAATTCTGGAAGAACTCAACATTCAGATCTCTGACCCCTTTCTCTTAAAAAAAAATATTAAATTTTTAAAAATAATCCTATATCTTCCAAGGATTTTTAATATCTAGATTAAAAAAAGAAGTCCCACATTGTTCAAAGTTGAACAAATTATTTTATCTCAATTGTTCCCAAGAGACAAAACTCAGAATGATCACTTTTACCACTCTTTTGAGTCAGCTGTCTACTACAGCTCTGACAGAAAAAAAATCAACTGAAAAAAAAGTCTTCTCACTGTACTGGCTGAGGAGCCAGGATGAAACCAGCACACCAGAAGTACCAATGAGAGCCCATAATGAAATCTTGTACTATTATTTGCCTCATTAATTAATTACTGAAGTTAATTGTCACAATAAAGCATTGAAAAAATGAAGACAACAACTGCAAAAATTATTTAAGACAAAATATTCATCTTTGCATGACTTAAAAATGCTCAATCTCTTATATTTATCAAAACCTAATCAATTCAGTGCTTATTTATGATGCTGAAAGAGGTTTAGATTAGATATTAGGAAGAAATTGCTCCCTGTGAAGGTGCTGAGGCTCTGGCACAGTTGCTCAGAGAAGCTGTGGTTGTTCCATCCCTGGAAGTGTCCAAGGCCAGGTTAGACAGGGCACTGAGGAAGTTGGGATAGTGGAAGGTTCCCTGCTCATTGCAGGAGGTTGGAACTGGATGATCTTTAAAGTTCTTTGCAACCCAAACCATTAAAACCAACACAAAAAAAAATTAAAACAGCAAAAGAGCTTTACTAGTCTTACCAAGACTTTGCAAAATACCATCCAGAAGTAAAAAATGTAGCTCACAGTGAGAAAGTCTGGATGTTTGTGCTGATCTATCATTTGTACTCATCTTTTATTGCAGCAATAGAAGCACACACAGTTATCCAGTTAAGTCTCTAAATAATTCTCCTGTAATTCTATGACAACACAGCCCAATATTATGTGACAGTCACATAAAAAGTTACAGTAGTTTCACGAATACAAGCCGCACGGATTATAAGCCGCACTTCCGGTGCCTCGACAATGTTGCTGTCTTTGTCAATAGATAAGCCGCACCCCGAATATTAGCCGCACTTTCGTTCGTCGCGAGAATCCGTGCGCAGCTTTCACAAATTGGCCAATTAGTAACAGGATCGTGGCATAGCGGGCTTTACTGGCTCGGGGCGGGGCCAGGAAGGCTCGGCCCGCTCATGGTTGCCGACGGGGCCGGGTAGCCCAGCTCAGCGCCACGGCTCGGCGGGGCTGGCCGGGTGGTGCTGCCGCCGCCGCCGGGCTCGCTGGCCCCCCTCTCCCGTCAGCACCGCCCTGCTGCCGCGTTCGCTAGCCCTGCCGGCGGGCTGCCGCCGCCGCCGCCTGGCTCGCCGGCCGCACCGCGTTCCCTAGCCCTGCTGGCGGGCTGCCGCCGCCGCCGCCCGGCTCGCCGGCCGCGCCGCGCCGCGTTCCCTAGCCCTGCCGGCGGGCTGCCGCTGCCCGGCTCGCCGGCCGCGCCGCGTTCCCTAGCCCTGCCGGCGGGCTGCCGCCGCCCGGCTCGCCGGCCGCCCCCTCCCGTCTGCACCGCCGCCGCGTTTCCTCGCCCTGGCCGGCACTGCAGGCCCCCGCACCGCCGGGCTCTCCCACGCTGCTGGCCCCGATTCTGCTGGGCTTCCCCCGCTGCCAGGCAGCCCCACCCGTCGGCCTTCCTGCTTCTGCCATGCTCCCCTGCACTGCTAGCCCCAGTTCTCCCAGGCTTCCCCGCCCTACTGACCCGGCTCTGCCGCCCCCCTGCCCCGCCCTGCTGGCTCAGGCTCGCCGCCGGGCTCGCCCACACTGCTGGCCCCGCCTCTGCCAGGCTTTCCCACCTCTGCCGGGGCCGGCCGGGCTCCAGCTTGGCTTGGGGCTGCCGCGGGCTCTCACTTCCGTGTTGGCAGCTTTTAGAATTTTGTTAATGTATTAGCCGCCCCGGAATATTGGCCGCACTTCCGGGTTTCCACCAAAATTTTGGTCAAATTGGTGCGGCTTGTATTCGTGAAATTACTGTAAATAAATGTCTGAAATCACCAACTTCCATCTAAAGTACCTTAAACAAGAGAAGGAAGCTTTTTGCCATATTTAGGTGTCCAGCTCCAGTGAAATGCATAGCATCTATGCACACTTCCATAATTTAAGATAACTAAGCAACCCTAGTTTCTTACAGATGTGTCTCATGCCTCCCTTCTGGGACAACAGTCCCAGCTCTTCTCCAAGATTTCCTGATCTGTCTCCACTCCAAGACTGTCATGGCAAGTTCTCCATACTCTCCGGTCACTTACCCATTCTCCCTTTTTTTTGCCTTCAGATGGGGAAAAAAGCATCAAAGCTCTGACTACACTGAGCTGTGTGCTGACACACCAGCCAGAGCATTTGTGTTCAGTGTTCAGTCTGTTTTTCCCTGCTCCCTGTCCCCTGCGTTCCCATTCCCATCTAACAAATCTTGAACTAAGTTTTTATACCTCTAGAGATGAAAGATTATCAAATTGCGTTGAGACTGACCAACACTTCACAAGTCCTTACAACCAGTCAGGGCATGATTAGCCACGACTGACCCAAACATAACGTTATGGCTTCTGGAAACGGGTATTTTAAAAGAGAAACTGAGACACCAGACAAGGTCAGTGGTGCATGAACAGCAAACTATTATATTAAATAGCCTATTTTCTTTCACTTTGGCATGCTGAGCATGAACAGAAAAGAACAAGTGCTTCACTTCCAAAATTCCACTGACCGTAGAAATAATTCCTTAACACGTACAGCTCATTTTCTATTTAACAACTCATTACAGATACACAATTGCTCACAATCTCTCAAAGAGCTCTGTCTTTAAAACACTGTATGGGCTGGTACCAACCCTATCACAATTTAAAACTGAAAAAAACCTCAATATGCAACACTTATCAATTTTTGGCATAAAAGATAAAGAGTGGATAGTGCATCGAGTCTTTAGGAGGATATTAAACATTTTTGATGAAAGCACAGACCAATCTCCAGGACAACACCACAGTTCTAAAAAGCTTTTCTTCAGTTTCCCCCACTCACAACAGTCCCTGCTCACACACCAGCTACAGCGGCAGAGGAGACACACAGAACCACACTGAAACCTTTGCCTGAGAAGAAAATTCTAAATTCAAAAGGGACACTGACAACCAGCATAGACAAAAATCAGACTAATCAGGTGTCGAGTGGTTTTGCAGATCTGATGTTTTCCCACCCTTAAACTTTAAATAAATTCTTCACGTTTATCACTGAACCCCAGCTCTGTTCCTCCACTGGTGTTTTTTGGGAACAATATGCCAGGAACACTCTCAGTTCTTCCTGACAACGTCTGTACAGCCTGGCTGCTGCTCTACTTAAACAGTTCAAAGTGTAGAAAAGTGACAAGAAGTTGTTTTAATTCTAGAGTAGCAC
This sequence comes from Catharus ustulatus, assembly GCF_009819885.2. Taxonomy (NCBI): domain Eukaryota; kingdom Metazoa; phylum Chordata; class Aves; order Passeriformes; family Turdidae; genus Catharus; species Catharus ustulatus. The sequence continues at coordinate 61,521,476 of NC_046226.1, read as the reverse complement.
ATAAAATATTGTCACGGGATATATGCTGTATATTCAAATGTGTAGAGTGAACTGAGTCTGCCTGGAGTAATGTTTAGGGGGTTTGCTAACTAGGTTTGCCTAAGATTCCAAACGCTAAAGTCTGCAAGTCTACAGCATCCACCTCAGGTTTTTTTGTTTCTTTGGTTGGTTTGGCTTTTTTCTCTTGGTGGTGGTGGTGGGGTTTTGTTTGTGTTGTTTTCGTGTTTTCGGGGCCATGGCGCAGGTGTAATAGGTTTTATGGTTTCTTGGCTGTTTATAATAGGGAAACACCTTTACATCATTAAAATCTTGGTTCCAGAGCTTAATTTTTCTCATCAAGAGGATGTCCTTTAGCACAAACATTCCCTACAAAGCAACCACCGCACTACCTCGCTCCCAAGGCCGCGGCCCGAGCTGCCGAGCTCCGCCTGCAGGGCCGGGCAATGGGAGGCGGAGTCCCTGCGGGGAGAGCGGCTGTGGGGCGGCCCGGGCCGGCGAGGGGAACGGGACGGGTCAGCGGTGCCTTCTCGCACCGAAGCCCCGGCAGAGGAGCGCAGGGCGGGCGGGGAGCGGAGCCGCGCCGGGAGCGCCGCGGTCGCCATGGGGACGCGTCGGGCCCGGCCAGGCCGCGCTTCCTGCCGGTGCGGCGCCACTACTGCCCGGCTGGAAACAGCCCAGGCGGCGCGGCGGCCGCGCGCGCTGCGGCCCCGGCCGGGCTGAAGGGCCTCAGGCGCCGCGGGGCAGAGGAGGGTGTTTCCCGCCGGACGAGTTAGGCGTGGCGCTGCCGCGGCCGCTGCGGGCAGGTGGGTGCGCTGGGCGGCCGGGAGAGCTCGGGGGGTGCGGGCCGGGCCGGAGGGACCGAGGGGCCCCGGCGGGGTTGGGGAGCCGCGGGGAAGGGCGGCTGGGGCGTCCGGCGGGGCCTGGCGCGGTGCGCGGGGCCGCGGCCTGCGCCGGGCTCCCTTGGCTGCCGAGGCCCCAGGTGCCGCCCGCCGTGGGGGTGTGAGGGCTCCGCCGCGGGGAGCGGTGCTGGGGGCGCTGCCCCGGGGGGGCAGGAGAGGTGCGTGGAGCTTTCCCCTGCCGTGTGTGTGTGTGTGTGTGTGTGTGTGTGTGTGTGTGTGTGTGTGTGTGTGTGTGTGTGTGTGTGTGTGTGTGTGTGTCCCGTGGGCTGCTCCTGGCTCTTGTCGAGTTTGAAACGCATATTTTGCTTCCCCCGTGAAAGGAAGGTTGATTCTGAAGTACGGCGTTAGACACCAGGAAGCAGTTTTAGTGATGAAATGAAAAAAAACCAAAAACCCAAGTATTTTTTCTTTTTTTCTTTTTTCTTTTTTTTTTCCTCACAATTAATTTACAGTTACAGAGCTTGAGTACTTACAAAGCTCTTGCCTACTGCCAGTGTTGTTTTTCCTCTGGAAGTTCATAGTAAATCAGCTGCTGTCAGCTTGGGTTTCCAGCACACCTGGGAATCTGCGTGAAGCTCAAGCATGCCGTTCTGTTACTGGCACTTGGTTCTTCTGTTTATTTTTTTTTTTCTTTCTTCGTCATTACTTGATGAAAGATGGCAAAAATTGAAACCCACACTACTAGTTAGTTTTTACTTAGTGACTTGTGCTAACTTTGTAGGTTTGGTTTATTTCTCTCTATTTGTTTTTACATGCTCTCCTACTTTAAGAAAATTGACTTCTTACTCAGCAGGATGAAGGAGGTCTCATGCTCTGAAAATATCATTTTGTAAAAAGAAACACATATCTTTTCTTGTGTCTTCTTGCACAGATCTTATTCCCAATTTGAGAAATGTCACACTTTTATGTACTTCATATTTTCATGTGTTAAGTATGGTATTGCTTCGAAGTCAAAAATCTGTTTTAAAATGTGTCTGTATAAAAGGTGTATCTGTCACCTGGGGTGTTTCTGAACAGTACATTTTACATACAAAATGATTTTTAAAGAAGTATGGATGGCTTCTAAACAGGATATGCTGAGGCACTTGGAGAGGAAGCACAGGACTTGCCATTTGACAATCTGTGGGATGGAAGAGCCACGTGAATTTTAACTTTTTTTACACAATAGTTCTGATGTAGTGATGTAGAGGTGCTTGAGAGCAGCAGCCAATTCTGTGATCCTGTAGTTCACCACATCCTTGTTTTTGCATTTTCTCTTTCAAGTTGTGATTTCATTTATTTGATTTTCTTACACAGTGCTGAGGAGGTGATTTCAAAGCCACTCAGGCCATGGCCTTTGAAAGGATAAACCAGAAGGACTGGTACAAGGTCCTGGGGGCCAAACCATCAGACAGCCCAGCAGAACTGAAACGGAAGTACCAGAAACTTGCTTTGATGGTAAGGCTGGATTTGATATTTCAGATGTACCAAATAATTTTTATAAACCAGTAAGGTAATAGTTGCAGGGTTTGTTTTTACAGTTTTTGTATCCATGTGATTGATCAAATGCAACCCTCAAGTACACAAAGACCAGATGCAAAGAACAAAAGGAAGGTTTTTTCCTAATAGTCAGTAGTTATGAAATTAAAAAATGAATAGGAGGAAAGTATGTTAACTTTATTAGAAAGTTTCTGGTGAGTTTTTGTGGAGTTGTACTCTTGGTCATGCATCAAGACTTCACATTCTGTGAATTCCCATAATTTCTTCTGTACTGCTGCTATTGTGCATAAGAATCTCAGAACTTTACCAGATTTTTCTGTGTGATTCTTGGTTATTCTGTTTTATACCCTCCCTTGAATTCAGGCATTTTGCTCAAAAAGTGCTTTGGCTTGGGTTTTTGAGGAAAATTGAGTGTCTTTTTTGATACTGTTGACTCTTTTCAGCTGAATTTGATAGATAGAATTCCCAAGGTAACTAAATTCCTGTTTCCTGAGAGCTAGTGGCTTTGTAGAGAAGAAGAAAGGTGAGCAGAATTCAGTTTTTGTAGGAAAAAGTCCCTTTTCTGTAGGAAGCTGCTAGCTAGGCCATCAGTATTGGCAGGTTTGAGGTGTCAAAATGAATGTGATGAGAAGTTGGGATTTTTAAGTGAGGTGAAGAGCATGCCAGTGACCAGGAGACTGAGTTTAATTGTTAGAGTTGAAGTAAATTCATGGGTTTGGGGGAGGAGGTTGTTAACTTTTATTTCTAGCCACTATAAAAACAGTTTTAAAGTTTGGTCATTTCACCAGTATGTTCCTGTCTTACACATCCCAGTATTCTTCAGCTGAATTTGCTAGGCAAGCCCTGCTGTACATCTGTTCCTTCTCAGTGCCTCCTGTGAACTTATTCCTTTTTCTTAAACTGATTGGTGTACTTAGTCTTAAGTTCTACACCTGGCAAGATGTTTGTGTGCAGATTCTGGACATAAATCCTTTGGTTCTCAGTGTTAAACTTTGATTATTGCAACAAAAGAGAGGGCTCTGGAAACCCAAGTTTTGAATAGAAATTGTTTTCTTGGACCTCCTGATGGTTTTTGTTCTATTGCTGGTAAAATTTGAGCAAAAGTTTAATTAAGGTCTGTTTGTTCTTGAAGAAGGTGGTCGGGGGACCTTGGTGTAAAGTATCTCTTCTGTCCAGACAGGGACGTAATTTAAACTGAATTCTGTAATGAAATTAATATATTTATTTTCCTATGAATTTATGTATAATAATGGAATTAAAATAGGTGTTGTTCAAAGCTGTTACAGAAGTGAAACTTACAGTCCCTTTCTTGTATGAAGTTTAAAAAAATCGTATTATAGAGCTGTACTTTGATGTAATTTCATGTCATTATTTTGGGGTGTATGAAGTGAGAATTACCAAAGTTTACAACTGTGTGTCTACATTTCCACCTGTAGTTTCATAAGATTAAAGTGTTGTCTGAATATACAAGCATTTCTTTAGCACCTGTATATTCCCAACCTGATTGGTTTGAGAAGTCAGTGGGAAATGTTAGAGAAAATAAAGATACTTTTTTTTGTTTTTGTTTTAGTGTCTGTGATGGATTCCTCTGACTAAAAAGAGATGTTTGCTGATGTTTACTTATAGGTGTTTTCCCAAGGCAGATCTGCTGCTTGTCTGTTGTTGTTACCATATGTCCTGTCTCTGCTCATCTTTTTCTTTTAGCTGAACTGTTACATATTCTGCTTGATGCTCTCCTTCCTGATGCAGCCTCTAGCACGGTCCCTCTGGGCTGTTTAAACCATTGAGACCACCATGGTTTTTATGTGCCTTACACCCCCGTGGGCTGTAGGACAGGCTGGAGGGCACAGCACAGCTCTAGAAGTTACAGTAGGAAGGTGCCTCAGATGTTGAGTTGAGAGGTTCCATGGTTGGAAAAACTCCAAGGATTTCCTGAAAGAAAAGTCTGCCATGGCATGCTAACACAGAAATGTTCTCTCTAATTCAGCGATTCATGAGCTGTGGACTTCTGAATACTGGGTGTATTAGGGGAATGTTTGTCCTGATACTGTCCCACTGTTTATTGTTTTTAAGAAATCCAGAAGTGGGTGGACCTTTTGTGTCCTTTCAGATGGAGTCGCTCCTGCTCTTCCAGGCTGGTCCTTGCAGCGTGTGGTGATTTCTCAGCTCTAAGTGCCCAAGTGCTCCTTGGGTTCTCTGATGCTGTTACTGGAGATGGGAGCGGTACAAGTGGCACTGCCATTGCCAAGCTTGCATCTTTTTAGAAAGTGAAATAGCGGATGAACACAGCCATATATTGCTCCTTATAAGATTTCCTGTAAAATTTTATGGTCAGTGCAGCATGTTTTCCAATTTTTATATAGCTGCATAAGTTAATCTCCTGGAGAATGATGCTGTGCTAATAGCCCTAAAGTCCAAAGGTTTATAAAGCAACTTGCATGTTGCATACCAGCTGCAGTTCATATGACATTGATTCTGTAATCATGAATATTCTGATCACACACGTTCCTTAGCATCAAGCAGAATAGATGGTGGATTTATTTTTATACATAATTCTACTGTTAAAATAAAAATGGCAAATCTCTGAGTCCAAGCCTTTTTTGAGTGATCCCCAGTGCTTCTTGTTGAGCATTTGCTTTTTGCCATCTGCTGTTTTCTGTATTTGTCAACACATGTATGCTTAGCATCTTGAAGGAACAGGCAGATGTAAAATTTCCAAAGCTAAAAAGGGTTGTAGATCTTGCCATATGTCATCCAAAAGATAACTATATTTGCAGTTAAATCTCAGGATTGACCTTAATAATGCAAACCAGTACACAATTAAAAGTGATTGAATTGTTGCTTTGTAAGAATGACTTCATCAGGGCAAATTCAAAAACTGATGAATTTTTAAAACCAAACCCCTTTTTATTCGTTCTAACAAATTGAGGATGGAAAAGGTTAATAAGCAGAACAAACCTGTACATAGATACCCTATTAGAGTGAATATATTTTTATTTACTGCACTTAAGTTTTTCATTTGGTCAACTCACTACTTGTATGCACGTGAATTATTGTACTATAGATAATATCAGTTCTGTTGTTAAGAATAGTATTAATTTGATACAGAAAATTAGTTGGGCCAAAACCAGGGATTTTTTTTCCTCCCACACCTTCTAATTATTTAAGCATCTTATAAAATATCCTTGAGACTTAATTTTTTTTTTAAATAATTGCTGTGTACTTAGGTGACTCTGATACCTGGATCATCTTGATACTCTAAGAATCAGCAGCAGCTGAAGATGACAGACTTTGGGGCACAAAATGCATGTGCCATTGTCAATTCTATGAAAAGCTTATGAAAGGAGAAAAAATGGAAGTGAGTGCTTTGAAACCAGCATGGCTCAATGCAGAGTTTCCTTGGCTGGCTCTTAGAAACTCCTGCTGAAGTGCTTTCTGAAGCATTCTGTATTCTGTACTCTGAAGGAATCCAGCAAATTCTGAGAAGCAATATCATGTTGGAGTGGTAGGAGTGTATCTTTAATCTTGTGTCTCTGGAAAGTGCTGGTGGGTTTGAGGTTTTGGGGCACACACAGCCTTTTATCCACAGTTGCATGGTAGTTTCAACAAGGTGATTTCTTAAATGGATAAATGGGTTTTGTGCTCTATGCTTGGCTTTTTAAGGAATCCATTCAGCTTTTAGGAATGACAGTGCTTATGTTCCATTTCAACAGATCAAATTAGAGCAATAGAAATAGGACATTCAGGGGACACCACCTCCCCATTCTTATTTTGGCACAATTTTTGCACTTGCTTTTAGTCTAGCACTTTGTGGTCAAAAAATACGTTGTCAGATTGTTCTTGAATTTTTATGTAGCTGCTTTATATCTGAAAACTGCTTTTCACCAGGAATAAAGTCACCAAACACATAAGCTTTGTCTAGCTGAAAATCAGGTGTCTGTTCCTGTTGATGCTGATGATATCACAGGATACCTTTCAACTGGAAAAAAAATTATTGTGCAGGAAAATTATATGCTGCTGTTACAATGTGTGCCCTAATCTTAAAGAAAACCCATGTAATTTGAGCAGGCAGTATGCAAGAAGCTCTTATTTTTAATATGGTAAGGAAATAAAATGTGCCGCTTAACACAGAGTGTTACAGAGATTTTTTTCTCAAAAGGGGTGGTGTGTGTGTATATAAATATGAAGTGTTAAAGGTGCTCACTTGATCTCTTTGCAAGAGTAGAAGATTTGCAAAGAGAGCATCAGGCATAGGTGAGAATGACTCGGGAAGAGTAAAAAATAGAATAAATAGAGTAATAAATAGAAATTTAATGAGGAAAAATTACTTCAAGAAGAGATTGTTCCATGGAGCATGTTTAAAGGAAGGACACAGGACTTTCTGGAGATCTGTTATCAGATTTATGTACACATCTAAATTCTGCAATCACAAGAAATGCAGAGGGTGTCACATATGTAAAAAGCTGCTTGCCTGATTGTTTTAAGGTTTGTTGCAAGGTAAATTCAGTATTGCTCCTGAAAGGACCTGCCTATTAAGGAGCTTCATGCTAAATTTAAGTTGAGAATTTGAAACTTAAAAATGAGGACACTGAGTTTTAGATTGGAAGTCTTGTAATAACTTTTCATGAGAAGCAGGCAGTGTATGTATTCCTTTTTCAGTAGCTTTGGCCAGGTTTTTACTTTTTTGTTTGAATAGCATCACACTTGTTAGAGGTCTTCAACAGATCATTGTGCTTATTTAATTTCACCTAACTGGTAGAAAATGGATTTGTAATTTGACAATATAAACAGAACAAGTTCAGTTCAACCTGGCTGGAGCTTGACCTGGAGTTACAGTAAATTCACGAATACAAGCCGCACTGATTATAAGCCGCATCTCTGGGTCTTGGCAAACATTTCGGTTTTTGTCCATAGATAAGCCGCACCCGAATATAAGCCGCTTTGTCGTTCGCAGCGAGGACCCGCGTGCAATTATTAACAGAACGGCGGGAGGGCGGGGTTTACTGGCTGAGCTAAGGCTGTGCAGGCTCGGCCCGCTAGGGGCCGCTGACGGGACCAGGTGGGCCAGCACGGTGCTGCAGCTCGGGGCCGGCCGCCGCTGCCCCTGGGCTCGGTCACCCCGGGTCGGCGCTGCCCCGCGGTGGCAGGCAGGGACGGAGCTTCCCCCACTCCTACGGCAGCGGCGGCGGGCGGGGACGGAGCTTTCCCGCGCCCGTGGCGCCGGCGGCGGGCAGGGACGGAGTTTCCCCGCTCCTGCCGCGGCGGCGGCGGGCGGGGACAAAGCACCCCGTCGGCTCCCCGAGCCGCGGCAATGGCGGCGCGCGCTTCCCCCCCCTCCCCGGGCCACGGCAATGGCGGCGCGGGCTTCCCCCCCCTCCCCGGGCCGCAGCAATGGCGGCGCCGGCTTCCTCCCCCCTCCCCGGGCCGCGGCAATGGCGTCCCGGGTCTCCCCCCTCCTCCCCGGGCCGCAGCAATGGCGGCGCGGGCTTCCCCCCCCCTCCCCGGGCTGCGGTAGGGGCGGCCCGGGTCCCCCCTCTCCTCCCCGGGCCGCGGTAGGGGCGGCCCGGGTCCCTCCCCCCCTCCCCGGGCCGCGGTAGGGGCGGCCCGGGTCCCCCCTCTCCTCCCCGGGCCGCAGCAATGGCGGCGCCGGGCCCCCCCCCCGTCTCTCCCCTGGGCTGTGGCAGAGGAGGAAAGAGAGCTCTCCCGCCTCTCTCCCCGCCCCCCGTGCTGCCTACAGGGAGCCAGGCTCCACCTGCGGTGCAACAAAGTAGCGATTTGTAACAATCGCAAAATGCCGACTTTGCAGCTGCTCGGCTCAGCACTCTGGCAGGCACTTCTGAGGTTGTATTAGCCGCTCCTGATTATTAGCCGCATTTCCGGTTTAGGAGCAAAATCTTAGTCAAATTGGTGCGGCTTGTATTCGTGAAATTACTGTAATCTTAAAGCTACAGAGGGAAAGATAAGCCATCAACTTTAATATACAAAGGACTATTGTTTCAATGCTCAGGGTAGTTTTGCTTTGAGCAGTTCTTTACATCTGATTTACCAATTGCCACTTTAATGCAAAGAAGGGGACATATTTTCAAATTGAGGCTTGAGAAGTTGATTACCAGTCTATCAAGTGAAGCTGGGTGTTAGAGAAGTCACTAATTCAAGCAGCTTCATTAGCCAGGTCTGATCATGCTGCTGCTGTTTAAACTGTGAGTTGCGTGATTTATTCACCTGACTTTGGTGTTGGCTTTTGTTTGGTTCACTTTGTAATGTCTAATGATTTCTCAAAGGTGTAGATGAATTTTAGTGAGTGGATGGGGTGTGAATATTCCTACAGAAGTTTTGTCTTTAACTTACATAGAATATGAAAACTTGTAGCATCACAAAATAAGCCAGCAAGTAAACAGTGCATTGCTTATTCAGGTAGTTCAGCCAGTTGTGAAACTAATGTTAGTTTCAAAAACTATTTCTAATTTTAATCTGTTTACTTACAGGGTTATTGGTCACAGTTCATTTGTTATAATGAGCAGCTTGTGGTACCTCATCCTCTGTAGATTTATGGTTCACATGTAGCAGAATGGGCACCAGGCAATTTAAATGGGAGATTTGGCCAGTATGTGCTTGGCCTTTGATGTCATTTCCGCTCTGCAGAGGAATATGATGCCTCTGTTGAACACTTTGTGCCCTGGTTGTGTAAGTTATTCATTGTAACATATGTTAAAAAGCAGATCTATACTGTGTTTGGTAGACTTTTTGTGAAAGGTGTTCACAAATACTCACTCTGTCCTAAATCAGTATAAAATTTAACTTCTGATCAAAAATAAAATCTTTAGTAGCTTCTTAAATACCATAAAGACATTTATTTAATATTTTCAACAATTCTTTCAGCATTTTCAAGACATACTTAAGTAGTTTTATATTGTGCAATGTGCTTTTTATCTCATTTCTAAAGTGAGGTGTTTGAAATAAAAATCAAATAGTAAAAGATATGAATTAAAGCACAAAGGAGGACAGCATAATGCTTTCACATCATAAATGTTCTGGTTGTTCTGATGTTTGAACAACCACAGTCAAAAGCATCTTGAGCTGGTCAACATTTCCAAATCAGACCATGCATTCAGGTGTCTACTATAGAAATTTTAAGCACTAGATCGATTATTTAAAGGTGTAAGTCCAATGGTCTGAAGGGTAATAAAAGTTCAGGGTAGAATCAATCATCTTGCAATGGCTGTGTTTATATAAGGATCTCTTATCACTGTTAGATGAAATCAACTATGTTTGTGAGAATCTGAAATAGTTATTACATTTTTTCAAATACTGTCATGTGATTACTAACCTGTAAAACTCAGTGTTTTGGGGACTTGTTGGGTTTTTTATTATTTAAATAAATAGTCTGTGTCTAATTTTGTCTTCCATTTGAAATACATAATATAATTATTACAAAAAATTATTAAAGCAACACATTCTCATGTTCCTTCTTTCCTTCATCTTTTCACACTTTAGAATCAGAGAATCCCCATCCCACCCCTTTTCCTTGCCTCACTGCATCACAAATGCTTCCTCATCTCCCATTGAGCTCAAATGCTCAACAGACATGAGCTCATTTGAGCTGATTTAATGCAGAAGTGAGTTCATGTACCTGAAGGCTTGACTTGTAGGATACTATGCAGGTAGCTTATTACTGCAGAAAAAAAGTTCAACTTTTTGGACTCTAGCAGTCATTTGGATAAACTCTGCTCTTAATTTTCAATACATTAAAAGTGATGTTTCAAGGCTGAAAAGTCAGTAGTCAGCTATTGACTGACTGTTGTCAGACTTGCCCTTTCACTGGTTTTCCTACTAAATTATCAATAATGAAAAATTTCAGTCTGTTTTACTTGGATTTATGACCTAAGAATGTCCATAGTCCAAGATAAAGATGAATGAGTTTGCTGAGCAGCATCTTAGCTAAACATTTTTCTTCCCTTGACAGAACATTAGGTTGTAACTAATGAGCTGTTTGAGGAGAGGCTGAACAAGAGCTGCTCTTTTAAGAGGTACTTGCCTTCTGTCAGAGCAATCCAGGATTGGCTCTGACTGCTGCAGAGGAGCAGTGCCAAGGATGGGCTTGGAAGGATTCTCTCAGTGAAACTCTGGCTCCTGGAAATGTTGCTGTTGAATTGCAAGGGATGAAAACCCTGGATTATTCCTCTACAGTTGCTGACCTGTGCTAAGTTTTGACTTCATCTTCCAACTTCTCTTGACTATTCCTTTCTGAAATGGGGCAGTTCTGTAAGGGCTAAGACTGCCTAGATAGGTGTTAGTAAATATCAGTGTCCTCAGGAATGAATTCTGGTAAGTGAGCAGAATATTCTATGAATATGTGATTTCCTAGAGTCCCCCACAAAGTATGTCCCTTTACCATTGTGAGGACATGCTGCCAAAGTTGTTGTCAAATCAGAAGTTAAATTAACACCAAACCAGTGATCAGTCCAGATAGGAACACATCCTTCAAGCCTATGAACAAATCCAATCCAAACAGTTTTCTAAGTGTGTGTGATTCCATAGATTATGTGTGGTATTGTTTTGTCACTGTAGCTATGAATTCTTAAAATAGTTCTGAATTTTGATTGTTATTGTTTTAGGGTTTTTTTTCTGTTGTGTTTTGGGGGGATTTACATGTTTGATTTTTTTAATACTGGTTTTCACGACTGAATAAACTTTGTTAACAGGTAGCTTTATATGTTCATTTAAAAAGTACAAGGGCCAAACCCTTTTATTTGAACATCTCAAATGGCTTCAAACACTGTAGTGATTCTATATTGCTCTAAGAGATGGGGAAAGCTGAAAGAAATAGTTTCAAGAAAACAAAAAATTAAAACCACTTGTTATGCAAGTGTTGGAGTTATGGTATAAAGATTAATAACTAATTTTTTAAAATACCTGTATACTTCAAGGCCTGCTTTCCATCTGCCGCTGAAGTGCCTTAGGGACTTTGATTATTTTGCATTTTGCTTAAATCTGACCTCTTAAAGCTGTGAGGCTGTTTTCAGGTATTCCAAATGAATTGGAAAATGAATGTTATGCTTTGGTTTGTGACTGGGGCAGGGGGACAACACAGAAAATTGTGCTTTGTGCTCAGCAGCTCTTAGGAAGTTGTGGCTATCAAAGCACTTGACTTTGCCTGCACAAGGGTTTTCTTCTTGCACGTGCCAGTGCCAGCTGAAGGCTCCTGCCCCAAACTGCCTGTCCCTGCCCTTCTGCCAGATGTTACTCAGCCAGGAAATAGCATCCTGTGGGTTTTCCTTCTAGCAGTACTGTTCATGTCAGCTGGAAGGATTCCTCCCTGGTTTTTTCAGCAGTTTAAGCTTGGTTTGGTTTTCTGAAGTGGTTTTTTTGTTTGTTTGTGGTTTTTTTCTGTAATAAAACAGGGGATTCAGGAGTTTGCTTTCACATCAAAATAGCATTTGACTAAGCTGTTTTCCTAACAATTTGTTTGTCTGGAATTATTTTTATATGACCAAGGCCACAATAATCTATGCCTAAACAACAGAACAGTGTGACATTATTAGTGTAAATTGTGAGCACAGGAGCCAGAAATGTAGAAAAAAATTAAAATTCCCTTTCTGTTTTTACCTTTGTACTACTGTAAATTTAAGTGTTTTTTTCCCCCTTAATTCCTTTGCTAGTTTTTGATAGATTTTCAGTTGTTTTTTTTCTTCTCCTACTGTATAGTGTAGTTTTCAAAGGCTTTTTGAAGTACCTCTTGAGGCTCTTGGATCACTCTTCATAGGAAAATAAGGAGCCATGGAAAGGAAAGAAAATGAGAGTATGTTTCTAAAAATGTACTTTTTGGTTGCCATAGCTCCTGATTTTTCTCCTCATTTTCATACCCTCATTAGCTAAAGAATTGTTATCTTCTATTTTTGCAACAACAGTTTATATTATTTTCCATCAATAGAGACTGAAGCTTTTACACTTGATTTTTTAGGGGGAGCTGAAGTGCTCTGAAGTAGCAGATTCATGGAGTGTTGCCTTGGACAAAGAGGAGAGACACTGTCACCAGTTAAAACAGTAAAGAGTGTGGAAGTTCAAAGTGATGGGCAGGGTGATGCTACAGTACCATGATAAAAACAACTGCATTTTAAGTATGTTTAAGCAAAAAAAAAAAAAAAGAAGAAAATTAAAAAATGATTTCTTTAAAAAAAAGAAATCCAACATGGAAACGAATGAGTTTATGACAGTGTAATTTGGTCTGTGTTTTTTTTTTAATTGCACTTTGAGCACTCCAGTAATTTTCAAGAGTTTGCTGTGCTGGGTTGATATTCCCATCCTGTGTTTTTACTGTGCAGCTGTCAGTGAACACCCATTTTGTGTTCTGCATACCTGTTGCACACTGCTGTGTACATTTAATCCTAACTTACCTTTTTTTTAAAATTCTGACTGGTTTTAAAAGAAGGCAGTTTGAGTTGTCCTGTGGTTGTTTTCTTTCAGAATTATCCGCTGGGTGATGAGTAACTAAAATGTTAGGGGAAAATCTCCTTTTTCATCTGGAGTGCTGTCTTGGGAATATTTTGCTGCAAATATTTGAGTCACAACAAGTACTTCCTTATAGTTACAGCTATAGCAACAGTAGTGTTATCTGAAATATTTCTGTTCTGGTGGATTTTATTTATCTCAGGCAAAGGTGTAGGTGTACTGTGCTGGATGTTGTGTATAACAGTGGTTATTTCTGGCCAGAAGGTTATGGAAAAGATTAATAATGTGTGTAAAGCATGCAAGCAGTGGAATATTCTGTGGGAATATGTATACTTGCACAATAGTTTTGATCATAAGGTTATAAGGAGGAAAAAGGGACAAGACTGGACACAATTTTCACCAGCTAGTTGATCAATGAGCAATGTTAGAAAAAAGTCATAAAAGATGAGTAAGTTCTAAGAGAGGAGAAGGAAAGTGAAGTGATCATCTTTTATCTTTCCACAAATGAGGAACATTTCCCATGAGAAAGAATCATCTTGGAGATGGGCAGTGCAGTCTGTAATTAGTGTCAAGGCTGATAACAAGATCAGGTAAGGCAAGGCTAAAGTTGTTTAAAAGCTTGAAAGGTTGTTTGTGTTTGGGGGAAGAAAGGAAGAAGAGATGGATTGAAGTAATGAATCAAGTAGATAAATTCTTTGCTCTTTTGTCCAGCTGTCTTTGGACAGACATCCTTTTGGGAAGTTTAAATCTCTGTATGAAAAGATTGAATTGTCTCAAGGAGCTCCTCACTTTCTGTTTCTCCTCTTTGCAAGTGGCAGAAGCAGGCTTCTTGCATGTTCTCTGCTGACTTCTGCCAATTAAGTGAGCATGTTGAAAAGACTGATTGTGAACTAGAAAGGCAAGTTTAAGATCTGGCATAATCCTTTTCATGGAAGTGAACAAGTTTCACATTTTGGAGGGAGTGCTTTACAACATCAGTGAAATAAAAAAAGCACCTTCAAAGTAATCTTGTTTTGTGCTGTTTTAAGAGAAGAGCTCTCCTCTTTTTTTTCTTTTTTTTTTTTTTTTTCCCTTCCCAAACACTTGCCACACAAAGCTTTTCAGTACTGAATTGTGCTAGTTACTTCAGTGGGGCCAGCTTATGAAACACAGACGAGTGTGGAGCCTGACCTCGTGAGGGCCCTCACTTCTCACTGTGATTCTCCTGAAAATGCTCATCTTACATCCCTGATGTTCCAAGAATGCACATGTTACAGTGCTGATGTTCCTGCAGACGTGCATTCATTCACCTTGCCCCATCCCAGTCTTTGTGTACAAGAAAGGATGTGATCCCAGCAGTTCAGTTTAGGAACTGCAGGAGATAAAGTGTGAAGCAGATATTTAAGAGTAGATATTTAAGATGTTTAAACTTTGTGCCTTGCTCTGGCCCCTGTTGGTGCTGTAGTGCAGAGGAACAATGCTGTGTTTTGCTGTATCCTGCTAAGCATTAGATGGCAGTAGTGTGTTGTATTTGGCAGCTACTTTGTCGTTGGGTTTTTATCTTTGGTGTCATCGGTGCAGTTTCACAAATGGAGAAAACACATATTTTATTTCTCAGTTTTTATAAAATGCTGATTTATGGGTGCTTTGGCTGTGGGACTGTAAGGGCAGCTGTTTGGAGTCCTGTGTGCATAGGTGGGATTAGTGTGCTCTAGTGTGTGTGTAGTGTCTGTGACTTATTCTTTGGTTTGTAGGAGCTAACAGTGATAACATTAACCACATGTATTCTGATGATAAATATGCTTTTAATGGCCAAGTGAGTTCAGTTCTGCAGCCTTTACTTTTTCATAAGCTCTTACCATGTCTAAACATAATATAGCCTGTTAGATGAAGTAGGTTTGGGGCTTTTTTTGCTTTTTTGCTTTTATTCTTAGATGAAAAAGAAAAATCTTAGGCTCAAGGAAGGTTGGTAGGAACATAATTAACCTTTCAGCACAGTGGTGTTACTGTCATTCCAGGTCCTGGACAAGTGCAGTTACCTTGTGACCCTTTTGGGAACATGTTTTTTCCCTTCATCCTTGTTTCTCCCAGGTAAAGGATCTCAAGGATTTCAGAACTGTGTTGCATGGTATTAATTGGGCAGGATGATCAATTAATGGAAGAAAAGCAAGAAAGTGTTGACAGAACATGCTACCTAATTAGTACCTGATGGACCATGTAGGCCACAGAGCCCAGACTGTGATGTTGCTTCAGGGTTGCAACTATACAAGACCTTTATATGCAAAATAGGCCTGTGGAAAAGCCAGGGAAGAAAGTCTTCATTGCTGAAATATTTCCCTTCCCACTGCAACTTTGGGGGCAGCTTCATACTTCACAAAAGGAGCACATATCAAAGTTGTCAACCTTGTGTTTTGTACACATCTTGCTCTGAAGTCATGTAGCCTTTTGTTTCTCAGGTATTTTTTAATGGAATAGCTGATCTACAAAAAGGTGTTCTTTTTTTTAAATAAAACTGTGTAGTAAGAGAGAAATACTAGGGCAGTAAGGTTTTCCTGTGATAGATAAAATGGCAAGCATAAGGATTCTAAGTGAAGAGCAGTCAGCATCACAGTGCTCGAGGGTACCATCCAATCTGGTTTTTTGGTTACACAGCAGGGCTTGAGAGTTTTTCAGGTGAAACTTAAGTCATTCTGAATTAAAAAGCATTTCTACTCTAGGAAGGTAGATGCTAGAATTATTTTGTTACTGGTAATTAGTGGCTTTTTTCCATTTGTTTTTATAAACACATTGGTAATTAATTCACATTCTTCATTAAGAAGTTCCTCCTGTAGTGACAAGTTTAATGTTTCCTTGGTTAAATTAAAGATTTTTTTTTTAAACTAACTCATTTTCTCCTGCAGTTTAAACTTTTTTTTTTCTACTGAGACAAACATCTTTCGGAATACTTTTATTGAGTAAATAACATCACTTTTTTTGGTGTGTAAAACAGTATATTTTTTTACCTTGCCCTAATTTTATAAGTTCAGCTGGTAAAGTTGGAAAATGGCTTCTTTCTGTGACCTTTCAGTGAGTGCCACAGGGTGGGGGCCAAGTGCACGTTTTTCACTTTTTTCCTTGATTGTCACAGGTGGCTAAAACGTGCTTTTCTGTTAGTTTGCCAAAAGTTCAAGTCCCAGTTTAATAAGATAATTTGGACTGTGTTCTGATTTAAAACCCATTCCAGAATGGATTATGCAAGAAAAACATTTGGGCCCTAGAGCACAGCACAGCCAGCCTGTGCAAATGCAGAGCAAATGCTCATTTGGAGGTGTTGTGCTTGGGTGCTCAGCTATGGCAAAGGTAATTCCAGATCTGGGTGTTAAATCTGTTACCGGCTGATGGGGATTTGCAGCTGAAAGTGCTCAGGGTGACCATGGAGGTAAAATTAACCAAAGTGTTAACTTTAAATGAAGTTATAGAGCTCTTGGTGTGTTGTAATTGCATTATATGGTTTATTTTCTGAGCAAGACTGCTCAGCTTTACATTTTGGTGATTTATCAGCTGATCTGGAACTTTCAAGACACGCTGCATAATTTGCAGATACTGCTACAAGCCCTGTATTGACAGTTCAGAACTGGAAATGTGCAGATTTGTCAGGGTATGGTGTGATGAGGGGAACCCACTCTCCTACACTGTGTTAAGCTTAGCTGATGGTGTTTCAGATGCGGAAGTTTAATATCTTAGATAGCTTTAAACATAAATTTATTGAGCCCTGAGACCAGTAGAAGCAGTTCATGAGGACTGGGGCCTGGATAAGCCACACTTTAAACTGAGGACAGATTTCAGGGTGGGTACCCTGCATGAAATCCCAAAGTGAGTCTGAGCTTTGCAGTGGAGGCAGGAATTTCCCACCAGCTCTCACACTGATCTCCCCTGCTCACAGTCTGCAGCAAGAGACCCTCTGATAAGCACTTCTGGATCAAAGCAACAAAATTCTGCCTCCAAATGTCATTTTTGAAAGAGGAGGAATGCTGCACTAAGCATAATTGTCCAAACTTGATTCCAGAGCTGTGGGAAGATGAAGACTGAGCACAGTCTTTTTGTGGAGAGAGAGGAAAAAAAACCTGAGTATGAAGAGAATGTCAACCCACCATAATATTTTGATATTTGGAATTATTTTAAATAGTTGTTGATTTCTTAGATATTTATAGATGTGACTTAAATATTGTGGTCATATGGCCAGATTGAGAGATTTTGTTTTGGGAACTGTAATTACTTTCTTACAAAAATGTGTCCTCACAGTGTGTAAATAACTGGAGAAATGGATGCAATTATATGACCCAGCCCTTGTTTAGCAGTTAATTTCTCCAGATTTCTATGAGCATTTGTTCCAACCTACACAGATTTGGTTGTTGGTTTAAATCTAGCCAAGGCTGGTGGTGTCTTAATTGCTACCACAGAGCAACCATTTGGCCTGTGTGAGATGAATGTTGTCAAGGTACCTTCTGCAAGGCGGACATTCATCCACTGGGAATGTATCAAGAAAGTTTTCATTAATTGGTCCCTTTGTTGGCATTTGTGGCAGAGCAGCCAAAAACTGAGTGTGAACAGACACTATGTCAGGGGGTGAGATTTATTGGCAAGTCTCAGTAAAAACTGGTATTTACTACATATAGTGTAAGCAGGGGCAAAGGAGTTTCCTCCTAAGAACAGCCTGGCATTAAATTTACTGAGTTTGGTTTTTTTTTTTTTAAGGCAGGGAAATGTAACAAGAATTCTGACCCAATCAGAAGTTAAATAGGAAATAGCCAGTTATTTTTTTTTCCTTCATGTTGACTGTCTTGAAGCTTCTTTTTAATGTGATGTGAAGTGCTATGATGGGCTGTGTAACATACAGACAGATTTGCATGGACCTATGAATGTGTCAGATGAGAACACTTGACAGGTTTTGTCCTGACTTCATCTGCTTAACCTGTAGATAATGACAATTACAGTTGATAATGTATACGTGTAGTATAAAGCATGACAAATGTTTTTTAAAAATAGCTCCCAATTTTGATATTTTTATGTTCACATTAATTTCTGCATTTTGCTCTTGTTGCTTTGTTAGAAGGATGCATTTGATTGTATTATTGCAAGGGACATACTGGTAATGATTTGTGCATTTTGTCTAAGTGGAGCATGATTGTTTGTTTAATTTTGTACAGAGCAAGGCTGTTTGCATGAGGCTTTCTGTTCTGCTTGCTTAAACCCATTTTAACATTTTTTTATGGCATAGTGTGCCATAAATAAAATAACAGTTTGAACTTATTGCTCTGAGGTAGAGTTCTGAAATTTGAATGTATTGCCTGTTTGAAATTGAGCTTTGATAAAAGTAAATAGATTGAACCCCCTAATACTGATTATGTGGTTCAAAATTGCTTGGTATTAATCTGTGCAGTTCCCATAAGGAGTCAAAGTTTCATCCTCTTGTATTCCCAGCCATGAGTCTGACCATGTGGGTGGAAAATAATGGCTTGGGTTTCTCTATTCATCCAGCTGCTTCCAGTGTTTCCCCCATCCTCATTCTCTGTTCTGAGCAGCAGTGTCCAGCTCACTCCTGCCAGGACAGGGCTGTCAGTGCTGTGTCCTGCTCTCATCTCACACTAACCTGTGCCCATCCAGGGCCACTTCCATTTCTGCCGTGTTAGTCAATCCAGCCCTTTGCATTCCAGTTTTGGGGCTTGGATCTCTTCTGTTTGCAATTTTAATTTAGTTCTTTCATTCATCAAAAATGAACCTGCAGCAGATAGGAAGAGTGTTCTCTTTGTCAAGTTTGGATTGAATTTCTCTTCCCTGAGCATTACTGAGTGTCTTTCATCGCTGCTTATTTTTTAATATAAATACACATCTTTTTACACATTCCAGAAGGTGTTGTAGTGTAGGTTGTGAAAATTGTTTTTGTAAAAAAGGTAATTCATAGTTGGGTGGAAATCATACTTCTCATTGCATTCCATGGATAAAATAATGTCTAGCTAGAAAAATACTGTAGTTACTGCTATATGCCTGACATGGAGAAAGGGATAACTATGCTGAGATACTGAGTTAATTTGAGATGTTAATATTCTATTGTTTGCTCTTATTTAAAGGTCAGGTTTAGTCATTAGATGTAATTCTCTCAAAGGTAGAAAAATACTTGGTACATCTAAGTAATCCTCTGGTAAAATCCTACTACTTGATTTACTCAGGGCACATTTCCAGCTTTAAATATATTCCTTATTCAAATACAGGCACACGTCCCCTATGGAAATAAAGCAGGACTTCAAGACTTGTCTAAACTTGTCCGTTCAGTTTAGCAAGGTGATTCCATGAGACTGTGGATGATTTCAGAGTTAAAAATCTTTAATAAGTCATGTAGTTTAGAAATTTACTGTACTGTAAGTGTTGGTTTTACTCACTACTTAATGATTACTTTATCACTCATGATAGTAAGTCCAGGATAACCTAACTTGAATTTTTGAGCTCTGATGGTTTCATCATTGTTCTATGCCTGTCATTACTTTTGAATTTTAGAACCTTAATAATGATTTCCTATATGGGGAAAAAAATCTAAATGGTTTATAATAAAAATTTTAAAATCTGAAAATCTTTCTCCAAAATAATCATCGCAGAAGAGAAGGTTGAGAATTTAATGCAGCCGCATTTTACTAATCCTTTTTATATTATTTTTTATTTTCTGCTGAAGATTTCTGCAAAACCTTGACAACTTTGCAGAAAATATTGGAAAGTAGGAAAGACAAGGCTGTGGAAGGTAGAGAGTAGTCTTTAGTTTGATCCTGGAAAAAAATTAGAACTGTTTCCTCTTCCATTTCCTCAGTCAGAAAAAAACCAAATTTTTATATTTGAAGTGGCTTACTTGAAAGCTATGTAATTTCAGCCGGGAGGAGTTTTTTACAGTTATCTGTGAAAATACATAGTAGTAGATTAAATTGGTTTTTTGTAAATGAAATAAAAATTTGGAAGCAGTAGTACTTTTCCTAGAAAGTGAAACCTCCTGGTTTGATGCACAGAATTAGGGATGTGGTGCATCTTTTGTTTTTGGACTGAATACCCTTTTTATACAAGGCAAAATAGCCATAGTAATGTATTAATTACTAAATGAGAAGGACTAGTACTTTTTAAACCTTTTCTAAATAACCAGCCTTTTCAATCAGCCATGTGGAAGAGCAGCTGTGATTAAAAGTTTGACCATGTTTAGTGGTTTAGCTGTTGTATATTCCACAGATTAGAGGGAGATTACAAATCCAGTGTAAAACTCAGTCCTGCAATGCTTCACCCTCCCCTCCCACTGAGCTGTATTCAGCTGATCCTCACTGGGTGCTGTAAATGTCTTCTGAAAAATTAATTCATGAGCCCCAGTAAGAAATGTACATTACATTGATTTAACTAGAGGGTCTCTGCTTGCTAATTTGAATTTGATTAAAATCAGTCACCCTGTTACATTTATTGCCCAGAGTAAGGAGCTGGCAGCAGGGTAGGGGGGACAGGAGTTCCTCAGGCAAAGCTCACCCAGCTCTCCTGGCTCCTCATCCTGTGGAGTGGGAGTTCTTGAGGCCTGCTGATATGTTATTGACATGTAATACCAATTGTTGATTAAATAGTCACATTAACTACCAGGGATCAAAGTCCAGGGATTGATTTTGCACTTCTTTAAAGTGCAGAAGAGTCCAAACTTCACAGAGTGTAAAGTAGGCAGAAATTCAGAGAGTAGCAGTTGAATGTGCTGCAGCATGTTCCAAGTTCTTATAAAAACCTAATTGTGTGCTACACTGAACAAATAAGAATGTCATAAATAAAATAGATGTTGGAACTCAAGACATTTTCATAGGCTACACTTGCAACATTAACACCTTTTTTTTTTTTTTTGAGACAGAAAAGGTTTGTTTACTTGCTTGTTCTTTATTCTGTAGCAAATATCAAAGGCAATAAATCAGCATGATGAAATACAAGTAATTTACCTAAAAAAAATTTCTAACTTTTGAATACTTGAAAAAAGACAGAACTGTGAACTGAGCCTGTATCTGTGTTTCAGGGTATGTTTGCCAGGTGATACATTGCTTCTCACAGTACCCAATCTTCTGAAAAGTGTAGTCTGATGTATATTAGAATAACACAGTAGAATGCAGTTGTTTTATCAAGGTATGATAATGATATTGTAGTTGAAAAGGGCACAAGGTTGGGTTTGTGTTAGCCAGCTTTTCCTTGTGGTTGCTTTGCAGTGCCAACCATTTCATCAAGTCTCCAGCAGATACTGCTTCAAGTGTGTTTTTCATACATGGGCTTCAAGGTTCCTGCTTTTCCAGATTTTTTTTTTAGTATTTTCAAAAGCTCAGGGAAATGAAACCTTTAAGAAATTATTTTTAAATTAAATCTTACACCAAGAGCCAGAGTCCTCAAGAAATACTAGGACAGGGTGACATTTAAGATGAACATCAGGAGAGAGACCAGTAGTATCACATGTATGTTATCAAATTAACTAATGTATTTCCAGAATCAATTGGTTTATTTCTTAGCATTCAGGCTAACTGAAAAGCATCATATCCTGTAAAGTGGTACAAATCCCAGACAGGGAGTCAGCAAGTTACTTCTAGTATGGCTATAAAAAAGGCAGATTAGGTTGGGCATGAATCACCAACCTTCTTCATATTTTCCCTTCCCTCATCTGGACTCGGGAAAGGATCATTTACTGTTTTTATAAAATCCTCTTAAAATAGTAACACGTTAGTAAAACTTGGTTTTGAGCAGGGTTATCAGGATGAGTACTCAGCAAAAAGTTATTTTTATTAAGTATTGCTACATCAAACCATTGCACCAGTGCAGGTGAAAGATTTAAATGTATCCAGCAAGAGGGCTGAGAACAGTGCTCAGGTAGGCTAGGAATGACATGAACATCATGTGCACAGATCCTGAGGAGTGATATCATAGGAGACTGCAGCATTCAGAGTAAAACCTCACAAGTGGGAGCATGAGAGAGAGATGAGCAGCAGTTCAGCTGGAGCCAAAGGAGGGAGGTGGAGTAGAAAACAGAGCCTGTCTGTTTGCATTACAGGGCCTGGACAGGCGGCAGCTGAGATTAACCCAGAAATAAAGCTGAATGGGAAAGAGGAGGAGACCACAGACATCCATCATATTTCACCTCCTGCAGAACAAAACCAAATCCCTGGCTCTGTTTCTTCAGGCAGCTTCTCTGAAGGTTACACTGGAGAGGGAGCAGGATCAGACACAAGAATGTGGTACCTGGGAGTAAGGGAATGTCCCAAAAAAAAGTATGGTTGATTTATGCCTGAAGTATTGACAGAGGACATTAGAGTGCTCCCTCTGAACTTCAGTACTTTTGTAAAGTGTCCTCTGTGACTGAGTGGCTGAACAGTGTGTAAAACAACTGGAGAAAGGACACTCATTTGCTGTCTTGGAGAAGGGAGAGAAGGGCGGTTGAGTCAAGGGTGGATGTTTGCTCCATTCTAAATTCCGGATTTTGATTAGCAAGCTGGAGAGTAGGAAAATACGTCAATAAAAGTGTAACAATAAGTACATAAATCCAGATGAAACGGGGTCAATGGAATAAAAAAAGAATAAGAGGAGTATTAGAGTAAAAGAACTGATGTTTGAGTATTTTTCTTAGTGTAGATGTAGTTTGCTGAAGGCATGAGATAATAATAGAGGAGAAAGGCCAAGAGAGGAAGGAGCAAATAGGTTCAGAAGGCATGGAGACCAAAATGGAGAGAAATAGATACAGATGCATATTTTAATGAGTAGGTCCCTTACAATGGAGTTGATACAGGTTAGATGAAATTGTAGTCTTTCTAACATAAAAATTGCATATGCTGCAGATACTAAATTTTCCAAATCTATAGGAAAGGAGTTACGGACTGTATGATAAACCTGAAGAATAATTAATTGTCTGCATTATTCAAGAAAAGAACAAAGAAATATTTTCTGCATTGATTATTATTTTCCCACGGTATTTTAGTGATGTGTGGCTTCCTGTATTTTACTGTCTCCTTCCAGTATAGTTCAGAATAATTTTTCAGTCAGACAGGTTCTGGTGCAGCAAAAGGAAAATATGACCAGTTTTCTGGGAGTGTTCTCTCAACAATCTTGGCAGGAGAGAAGACATCATGCTTAGCTCTGCTTTGGCCACTTGGTCAGTAATGTTTCCATGTATTTCTAACTGATCTGAGAAGGTGTGGTCTTTGTGGCCAATCCAAATATCTAGCAGTTATCTATACAGAATACAATAACTTAAGGCAATAACCAAAATTTTTTGTTTTTGTTTGCACCTTAGAATTTTGGTATCTTCAGTTCAGGAGAGAAAAGGGATGAATCTTTATGGATCACAACTGTTCTTCAGCCGTATTTTCAGCAAGTTGTAAAATAGTCCTCAGTCTTGAATGCAGAGGGGATTTCAAGTGGACCAAAAACAGCATTTTGTGCGCAGACCTCATATGTGAGGTTGGAGGTACATCCACCTGTGTATGAAAAAACAACCTGTGAAAAAACCTGTGATCAAAGCATTTTGCTCACCCATCCCTGCTGTTGTTGAACAGGGGATTTGTCTGGGTGTCAGCCATCAGTGCCAATGACAGATACATCAATGAGCAAATAGACTCCATGAGAAGTGCTCCTTTACATTTGGAATTTTATCAACTACACATGTTGCTAGTATTCTTTTCTTTCCAAAATGAATTATAAACTAAAACAGAGTCATTTAGACAGAAATCTGCATAAACACTTATAGAACAGGTGACTACATCTTAAAATCTGCTTCACATTTCAGTGACCCAGCTGATGTGGGTTTAAAGGGCAGTTAAAGCCCCAGAATATGGGAAAACTTGGTCTATGACAGTCATCAGCTGGTAGCCTGATTATATTGCAACTTTCTCTACTTGGATGCTGCTTCCTGTTGCTCCATCACGTCTACTGAGCAATTAAAAATATTAGAAAAAAGAGATTACTGGATTAAAACTACAGGAAGATGGAGCTTTGAGGGTTCCTTTTCAGTAGGCATTGGAACCGCTCAAGTCAGAATGCTCTGCTCAGAACAAATGAGAAAGAAAACATGTTACCATTTTAATTATTATTGTCTGTTTAACGTGGGATTTCTTAAATAACCATGTTCTTGAATAACCATTTCTTAACTAAAATGACACAATTTTGTCGCCAGTGATCCGTGACTTTAAGTATTTGGAAGGGCTATTGATTCACTGAACTGTTAGAAATCAAAGATGTTGAGGCATATTTTCAAAAGTAGAATTACATGTAGTATAAATTATATTTGATCATGTATATTTTATTTACCATTTAAATCATAAAAAAAGCTAGGCACGTGTAATACAGCATTCAATTTATCTGTAATAGCTTTAACTAAACATCAGTAGTTATGTTTAAATCAGCTCTGTGTAGTATTATGAGAGCTTCCAGCACCTCCTCTTGTTCCTGTGTCGTAGTCCCCTGCATGTACCTATTTCTGTTTGTGGTAGTCACTCTCTAGGTAAATTGTCCATAAGGCCAGTGATTCCGTCAGCAAATTATCCAGAAAATGCCATCAGTGCGCATGGTGACACTCGTGCCACTGGTGGTTCTGTTGCCATTCCAGTGGGATAATTAAATTGGCAGGTTCCTCTTTGTGCCCAGCATCCTCATCTCCCTTCCTTTGGCTCCTCAGCTTAGACCTTCTCCTTTTCTCTGTCCTCCTCACTGAGTATCAAATGCATTATTGATTGCTCCTCTCTCACCCTCCTCACTTTCACTCCCCCAACCCTTTTTTTTATGTTGTTTTTGATTGGCAGTATCATCCCGACAAACAGGAGGCAGATGTGCCAGCAGGAGAAGTGGAGGAGCGCGTGCAGCGGTTCATCGAAGTTGATCAAGCGTGGAAAATTCTAGGGAACGAGGAGACAAAAAAAGAGTATGACCTGCAGCAGCGTGGTAGGTTCCTGCCAAGGAGTGCTGGAGTGGCAGCAGCTCTTTAAATAAGCAGGGGCTGGGAGTGGTAGTTAGATGGTATTTTAAAATGCTGTTTAGTGCTGAACCGAATGTTTCTTTCACTCTTGTCCTACTTTCAAACGTGGATCCATTATTTATAGCCTGTGCTACACATACATTAGCTGCTGAAAACACAGAATTACTTCCAGCAAAACGTTAGGGGGCATTATTGCTGATAGTTTGAATTATTATGAAATTTATACTAATTGCAGATCTTAGCCCTTTTTATTTTATAAAGGTAGCTTCATTAATTGTCCTTAATTTTAAGTTTTATGCTCCATTTTGTTGCAGTGTTTTAGATGTAAGTATTAATCCATCCACACCTAGTGCTCTTTGTGTATGGATTTATAACTAGAATCATTACACACATTATTTTCTGTTGTGGATGTAATTCATCCATGGTCTAAACTAGCCTTTCTAAAGCAGGTTTGTAAATAATATTTCAATATAACATATTAACTAGCTCTAGCATGCATTCCTTTTTATAGCTCTCAGAAAATAGCTTCTTAAAACAGTGACAGGCTGTTGTGAGAAAGAAAGGGGGAAATGTAGGTCAGGTCTGTCACACATGGGCTACCATTACATGAAGTGATAGGCTGTCTTTCTGCTCTGGCCTCAGGATAGGAGTCCCTCAGCCTTCCATTAGAACCTTCAATAAATGTATATCCACCCTACATGTTAATGGGGGGAGTCAATAATAGTGGCTTGCCCATGGGGAAAACACTGGGTCGCACTCTGCAGTAACACACTGGGGCCCGGCATTGACGTGGAGCCACCACCACAGCGGAATGTGCTGATAAAAGCCCAGTGTCTGTGCAGCTTGTTATTGAATTCCCTGCCATTGTAGCCTGGCACACCATCAGACCTTGCTCCCTTGTGCTGATTTTTAACTCCCCTGCCGCTGCCGGTGCCACAACTTGGAGAGACAAAGGCGTAGTCACTGTGGCATCACTGCGGGATAAAGAGGGTGGTGGAGAGCTGGAGGTACACAGGGTGAATTCTCCAGCTGAATAACCTTGTATTTCAGACTTGGTGTGGCTTTGGGAAGAGAGGGGGAGGTTGAAAACAGAGTTGTTGAATAAATATTTTAGAAGAATGTAAAAAAATGGATCTTGTTCTATTTGTAATGTAAACAGTATTAAGATCAGACTTACATAAATTTTTCATCTCAAAGTTATTTTTGAAATGCCTGAAGGTGGTGTCAGAACAGGAATTTCTGCTGCCCAGCACACTCATGCTATTGTACTCTTACCATTGTAATATTGGTTGTACCTTTTCACAAATTGTATGTGCAGAGGAAAAAGGAAATACTAGAGATTAAGTTGGGAATATTTTCAGTATTTGGTGAGTTTTACTATGAAGTTGCATTTTGCCTGGATCAGGTTAATCCACTGGAGTAGAGAGCTACATCAAGATTTTGTTTTCCCTTGGGATTTAAAGACATTGCTATAAATTAGTTGTGACCTTAATTTGAGGATTATCTGTGTTTTTTGAGATTCTTTGCATCCAGATGAGTTCTCTGAAAAGCCATCTCGAGATTCTATATAAAAGAATTGGTAAATAAAGAAATCAGATTGTACCTGTGTTTAGACAGGTGTTTGGTACTGAGATGGTGATGGGACATTCTGTTTTAGCACAGAGGGTGCCATTCCCAGGGCCCTCATGTTTCAAACTGACCCACACCTGACACACATGTGCAGTGCTGCTGCATTCTTTCCAGCATGTTCCCTGGCAGCAAAATGATGGGGAAATAAATTCTAGTTCTTTGAATGCCTGTCAAGCTGCTTCTGAAGTCATGATTCTAGACAAATTCATAGACACTGCCATAAAAGCTCACAGAAACAAAGGGATTGAGACAGCAGCTAAGGGGAATAGTGATGAGAGAGATAATACAGCAAGTTAGGAAGATGCAAAGGAAGGCCAGCAAGCAGGATCTGAAGGATGCCTCTGTGTGTGTGTGTGAGTGTGGCTGCCCATCAGCAGGAAGCCTTTTGCGCTGCAGTCTTTTCCCCATTTCACAGATTGTTTATTTGTATGTACCTTCTTGTGCTACACTAAGTAAATCTTAATTACTTGACTCAGAAATTCAGTAGCCAGAGAAATTCCAAGGAGATAAAATTCTGTGTGGCTCTATGGTTTTAATTTTCTTTTTGTTTGAATTGTTGAGAATAACAAGTGAACGTGCTTTTGTATCTTAATACTGCTTTTCTCTGAAGGTTTCCCAATAATCTGCTAATTTTTTTGTTCCTTCAGGCCATAGCATTAAAGGGGAAGGGACAAATGACAAACTGTTCAGAGCCTAGGCTCAAATACTTATCCAACTTTTTCTGATCTGGAAATCTTGTAAGAACTGCCTTTTTGTACGTTTTCTGAAAATTTTTCCAATTGATTGTTTTGTCAGATAAGAATACCTTTTTATGATGGTGAATCTTTTACTTGCAGTCCCTGTAAAAAATTCGGGGAATGGAAAAAAAAATCTGCATGACAATTTACCTATGAAGAATAGACTTGGGGGTTTTTTGTCAATAGATTTTCTTCTTAGATTTTTCCATTCTTTGTTTGATACCAATTTAAAAAATATGAATATGCAGTTCAAATCAAGCTTGACTCTGATAATTACTAAACTTTTTGGTGTGGATAAAACCTTTTTGCCATTGGAAATCATCTGAACCCTGAAAGTTCATGTGTTTATGACACAGCTGGAAAGAAGAAAAACTTCTCACAGAATCAGAGAATCACACAGGCAGGAAGAGACCTTCACAAGAGATCAATCTCCTACCTAAAGTCAGTCCTCATAGTCAGTTTAGTGTCTCCATAGTGTGTCTCACAGCTTTAATGTCTCCAAGGATGGAGATTCTCAAGCTGCTATGGGCAGCAGTTCCAGTGTTTGAACATCCTCATGGTAGGAAAACTAACCAAACAAATGAAAACCAGACCCCAAATCAACCAAAACATGGTTTGCTTCTCTCAAGTTGTATATGAAGGACTTCACAACTTGTGCCTTTCACTTCTCTTCCTTCCTGTACTGCTGTATTGGGTTATTCCAACCCAAAAGCAGGACTTCATTTTGGTTGAACTCTTTGATGTCCCTGCCAGCCCATCTCTATATCCTATCCAGGTCCCTTTGAATAGCAACCCTGCAATGTTCCTGCATTTTTGTTGGTACATACAAGGGAACTGTTTCTAAACAATCGCATTACCAAGGCAATAATATGAATTCACTTTATGTCTTAATTACTGATTTTTTTGTTTTAAATATTAATGGAAAGGTCACAAAATTAAATCAATAAATTGGTGCATTAGATTAATTTCTGGTGATAAGTGTGGCAAAAAATTCAAAGCTAATACTGGAATTGGCACTAAAACCAGTAGCTTTGTATATGATTTTGGGTGGCAAATTAAAGAATCTAGGAAGTTTTTTTCATGTATGGCTCTAGTGAGGTTCGGTCAAGGATGTTCCATTTCCACATGAGGATGGACATGATGTCCATAACTCATAGAATCACCAAATGGTTTGGGTTTGAAAATACCTTAAAGCCCATCCTGATACAGCCCCTCCACCATGGGCAGGGACACCTTCCACAGGACCAGGTTGCTCAGTGCCCCATCCAACCTGGCCTGGAACATTTCCAGGGATGGGGCAGCCACAGCTTCTCTGGGCAGCCTGTGCCAGGGCATCACCACCCTCACAGCCAAATAATTTTTCCCCACTATCTAATGAAAACCTGCTGTCTTTCAGTTTGAATCTGTTCTTTCTTGTCCTGTCACTATGTGCCCTGGTAAAAACTCCATCTTTCTTGTAGCCTCCAAGGGTTTATAGGGTGGGGGGAAGAGTTTTCACATCTTGGCACATACCTCCTTTGAATTTTCAATTTTTAAATTACTTCTAGAAAATTACTGTAGATGCAATTTTAATACAGGAGTAACATTCCAGTGTAATTTCTGTTTTGTTCTCGTGTCAGTTCTTAGGCATGAGAAATTCCAGATAATGGTTCTGGTTCCATCCTCTCTGTTCCTCTCCATTACACAATGAGGCACAACAAAAAAAAATTACAAAAAAAAAATAGACTAAACCAGGCAATTTTGTAATATCTGGTCACCAGTGCTGGCTTTACTGACAATAGCAGTGGTTTTGCAGTGTGCCAGGTTCTGCTCCGGATGTGACAGAAGTGTATATTCCTTCTCCAGCCATGGATTTGTAGCTGGAGCACGAGCCTGTGAAACTCTCTGGGGTTAAATCTCATCTGCAGCAAGTGGAGTGGGATTGTTCTGGTACTCTTAAAACAATCGTCTCCCTTTGTTATGGAAATTCTTAACACATGACTTTTTGTTAAAATTTCAAATTAAAGTAAATGTGATTGTTTTAAATTAACCAGAAAGACTCAAATTTAAGTAATTGTTTTAAAACTGAAAAGCCCATTAGGAAAAGTTAACTTGTGAAAACATCCAGTGAGTACTGTGGTGATTTTTATGCAGAGAAGATACTGTGAACAGTATTTGACTGACAGTACCTGTGTTGAAGTTTAATTGTGTTTGGTTTGAAAAAAGAAAATAAGAATTTATACCTGATAAAGAGTTAGGTATTATGACTATTTTTACTATAACCATAAACTGTTAAAAGGGTTGAATTTCCATTTACTGCTGGCAACTCTTTCCCTAAAACTCAGCCTTAAATAGCCCAAGAAATATTTATTGTATCTCCAAGTGAAACTTAAATACCTTTCCTCTTTTACAATTTCTGAATGACCCAGCAAGGGCTCTAGTAAAGCTTTACTGAACCAAGCTGCTAATAGTTATTTAATGTTGTTATGCAGCCTGAAAGAATCTCAGTAGATTTTTCCTTTTAATCTCTTTGAATTGCAGGCTCATAAACCTCTCTGATGAGCCTGCCAGTGTTTTCTTAGATCCTGCAGTTGAGACAATGGAGCTGCAGAATCCTTTCACCTCTTGTTGTCAGATAAATCCAATAGATGGCAAAGCCAGGCAGGCTGTGCTGCTGGGGAATTAAAATTTGTTTCAGAAGTTCTGGTGGATGATCAGGTCCTCACATTTCCCCCTGTATGTTCAGGGTGTGTTTCAGAAGTGACAGCTCTGTACCCAGTTTTACAGCCTGAGCAGACATCACATGGTAAATTCCCACTCTCCTTTGGCCAGAGGGTAAAAATGGGACACTTTTTAGTTCAGACAAGCACCAGCAAGATGCCATGGCTGTAATAACAATGATGCAGATGAAGTAAGGAAGGGCACAAGAAATCTCAATCTCTGTGGGAGCCATTAGGTTGGATGTTCTGCTTGCAAACTCAGATTGTGTGGTGCCTCTGTTTTTAAGTGGCTACCTCTATTTCTGCTGTCTCAGGGTGTATTAGGATATTTAGCAGGAGAATTAGAAAATAGAAAAGCTTTGTTCATCTTTGGAAAATGTTCCTCCTGCTTGAACCAGACAGGCAAATAAATGCAGTGTGCAAAACTGCTTGACAAGAGCTTTTACTGGATAATGTGTGAAGTCAAGAGTACTAATAGAAAATATTTTTTTTGAGATAACCAGATTCCAGACTTCAGAGAATCACAGTCATAGAATATGCTGAGTTGAAAGGGACTTAGGAGGATCACTGATGTCCGTGCACGGGATACCCAAGAATCACACCATGTACCTGAGCATTGTGCAAACACTTCTTGAGCTCTGTCAGGCCTGGTGCAGTGACCACTGCCCTGGGGAGCTGTTCCAGCGCCCAGCCACCCTCTGGGTGAAGAATCTTTTCCTGATATCCAGCTTAAACCTCATCTTACTCAGCTTCAGGCCATTCCCTTGAGTCCTGTCACTGGTCACATAGAGCAGAGATCAGTGCCTGCTCCTCCTCTTCCCCTCACCAGGAAATTGTAACTGCACTGAGGTCTCCCCTCAGTCTTCTCCAGGCTGAACAGACCCAGTGCCCTCAGCTGCTCCTCAAGGCCCTTCACCTTCCTTGTGCCCTCCTTTGGATGTTCTCTAATGACGTAATGTTTTGTTTATATTGTGGTACCAAAACTGCCTCAGGACTCAAGGTGAAGCCATCGCAGCTCAGAGCCGAGTAAAACAATCCCCTCCCTTGCCCAGCTGGTGATGCTGTGTCTGTCCTTCAGGATCTGAGCATTAGATGAGGAATAATGATCTCTGTTCAGCCAGGGAATTGTGAGGATTAATTTTGCCTGTTGGTTGGGGTTTTTTGTGTTTTCAAAATTACAATTGCAGGAACGAATCAGAAAAGTTTCGTTGTAATTCTGTTCCCTGGGCTTCATATTATACCATGTTCAGAACAGAAGAGAGAGCAGAGTTCTTCTCAGCTGCTTCTTCCTTACTTTAATGGTCAGGCTCAATGATCTTAAAGGTATTTTCCAACATAAGTGATGCTGTGCTTCTATGATTCACAGTTACTTTACTTGAAGTTTGGTAACCTCAAGAATTTGCATCATAGCAATTCTCTTCAGGAGGCTCATGGCCCATCTGCCCTTTTGTACTTTCTGGTAGTGAGGCGTGACCCAGGCCTCCACCTCCATTCCTATAAAAGTTATTCTGGGAGAAATCCTTCTTCATTAATTCCAAATGGGAAACTCTGGGAGTTTTCTAACTCAGTGTTTTGGTACCTGTAGATTCAGATCTTTTCATTGTACAACCTGAGACTCTTTCCCTTTGTGAAAATGGTGAGTTTTTCTTCCCAGTATTAAAAATAAACATGTGCAATAGGAAGCATTTGCCATTTCCATACTGTTCTCACAGTTATGGTACTGTCTTATTTGATCACAGTGGTGAGCCACATAGGTGGACAAACTTGATTTTGAACTCTTGTTTTCTTCCTCGGAGAAAAGGAGGAGTCTGCTTCAAGCAAGGCCTGCTGGAGGAAAGGCCTCTGGCTGGTTTTTTGGGTGTTTTCAGGACATTCACCATTCCAGTCCTTATGGTTTGTAGCTTGTACCAAGCAAACTCCCAGTGGTGTTATTTGGGATGAGATGAGGCCATCTGATCTTGTATTGTGACACCTCACACAGTTAACTAATATTCTCATCAGGTGGAAGGAAAATGCTGTTACTCCACATAACTGGTGTGTTTTTCTGTTTCCTTTCATCATTACACTGCTGCTGATTTTTTCCCTTTCTTTTGAGAATAGTAAAGCACTGGGTCTGAGTGGGTTAATTTTCTTTTGGTTCTGACCTTTTCATTACCAAATAGGTGTTCAGCAAAGGT
The DNA here is from genome assembly GCF_009819885.2 of Catharus ustulatus. NCBI lineage: Eukaryota > Metazoa > Chordata > Aves > Passeriformes > Turdidae > Catharus > Catharus ustulatus. The sequence goes on along the minus strand of NC_046226.1, from coordinate 61,489,448 downwards.
AACATAAAAGAGGCTGTACTGATCCTGTCATTATTTCCAATGTGTCCCACTTAATTGCTTTCATTAGAACTAATTTAGATGAGGCTCATTCCCAGGCATGTATATAATGTACATTGCAGTTGAAAACAGAACAGTGAGTTGCAGAAGGAAGACTGGGATTTAATACTTGGTGGTTGGGTTGTGGTGATGAAGGAGGGAATTCTCCATTACCTGCTCAGCCAGAAGTTGGAGAGGGGCAGTTTTTCTGGGCTGCTACTGGAGAGGGGGCTGTGAAGTCCCCCAGTTCAACTTTTCAGGCCATGCAAGTTACAAGTTACACAGTAGAGGCTGGGAACCACTTAGAACGATTAAGTAGTGATTAAGTAATCACTACTGTCTTGGGAATTAAAACAGCATAGTCTCTGAGTTTTCCAGCAAGCGCTCAATAAGCAGTTCTGGAATAAGACATTATTTCACTTTTCAAAGAAAGTTGTAGAAAACCCTCCATGCTCTCAAAAACTACTAAACTATAAACAGGCTTAAAAACTGAACACTTCAAGAGAAGGAATACCCCCCCTCCTCAAGAACAACCTCATTTAAACTGTACATAGGCACTGAGCTCCTGAGTGTTGCCAAACCCAAGGCATCTCTGTGTATGTCCTGTAGTTCCACTTTGGGGCATTTCTTGTTCTTCAAAACACAGCATTTGGGGAGTTGGAGTTCTCAGGGGTCAGGCAGCAGCTGGAAGGTTTTGTGTCATTAAGTTATGAGTGGTTTTTGTATTTTTTTCACTTTTTGTATACTAGTTTTTTTGGCTTCACTTGTAACTTTGATGACAAGCTCTCACATTATGAAGCTAAAGAAATTGGTGTGAATTCTGTGCATCAAATATGAGTTGCTGATAAATGGAAAAAAAACAATTTGTAGTGCACACTCTGCATTTGATGCTGTCAGTTGTGTAGCACATCTTTCATTTTATGCTGTATTCAATGTTGGAAGAGTCTGGGGGATCAAATGGCAGCAGGTCTCTCAGGTACAGACCAGAACTTGACTTTCTGTCTATGCTCAGAGACACTTTATCATAAAGAGCACTTGGACTGGTCTTCCCCTGCAAGTGTTTTGTATTTATTTCTTTGCAGGAATCTCAGTGGTGCTCTCACACACAACATTCCCTTGGTGCTTATTGGAAGGGTTTTATTTGGCTTCTCCTTTCTGAGGAGGAATGGGCTGCCTGAGAGATACTGAGGAGTCTCCATTTGTGAAGATATTTAAAATCTGCCCAGACATGGCCCATCCTGATAGGTGATCTTGAGAGGTCCCTTTGGACCCCAGCTGTCCCACAAATCATGGAAGTACAGGTTAGCAGACTTCCACCATTTCAGCTCGTGGAGTTGGAGCTACAGCCAGGCTTTGAAAGGCACCTACATCAAAACAGAAGTTTGCCCCTAATTTCATGGAAGTGGAATGTGCAAAAGTGCTGGTTTCAGTGTCTTAATTCAGCAATACATTCTCACCTTTTATTTCTCCTGGCTGCAAGAGGACGTTTTCCAGCTTTTGCAGATATATATGGAAACTAAAATTTTAGAGGACTAATTTTGAACTGATACAGTAGTCAAGGTAGGACTCTCTAGTAAGACCCAGATTGACTGCTAGGTATATAAAATTATTAATTTATCAGAAAAGACTGAATATCTGTCATGTTTGATTTATAGAAGATAACCTGACAAAAGAATGGCCACTTCATGCACAGATTTATCTTGAGGACATGTCCTGGAATGAAGGTATGAATGCCTTGCTGCTGGTTCTTAATGCTTTTCGTTGTCCCAGTTACTGTTTTCTATTTCTTTCTGCATCTTGGACCATTGTTGTCGTACTTTAGGTGCTGTATTTTCTGGGACAAAGCTGAGATTACCTGGATTAGAATTTAACTTTCTGTTACATTTGTTTTCCATTCCATCTACATCACTTGTCCCACCCTCACTTGCAGTACCGCTATTCACCCATCTCTTCTCTTGTATAATTGAGAGTACATAGATTTTTCTCATATCTCTTGTCCATCTTCTTGCTCTTCCCTGTGTTTTTTTTTCATCTTCCACTGTTACTTCCCTCCTGCCTATTGTTCTGGCTTGTTTATTTGCTTTTGGAATAAATGGCTGATTTTTATTTTTTACTTTCAAGTTATGAGGGAAAAAATCCTACTTTCCTGTCTTCTGTTTTAGTTCCTGAGTTAGCACCTTGTTTTGGAAGCATCCTTGATCTGGCATATGTATGACTAACACCACTTAGTTTTTTCTTTTAGCATCAGCCATTTCACAGATGTGCACCTTGTTATTATTGGGGTTGGTTTTTTTTAAGAGACTCCACTGGCCCTGGTTATTTAGTGTAAGAATACCTCAATCACTGAAACATTTTGAGATTATTTTTTTGAGGTACAGATGGTAGCACAGATACTGATATTTACAACCCAGCAGTGGGAGGTTATTTGTTAGTAAGAGCAGCTTATAAATTCTTAATTCTTCAGCACTAAAGGCATTTTTGTTTCTTTTTTTGGCAGATGAACAACTCTACACTCTGTCCTGTCGATGTGGTGGGAATTACAGTGTCTTCAAGAGTGAAACCAAAGATGTGTCTTTGGTTTGTTGTGACACATGTTCACTTGTTATCGAGATCCTGCAATGATTGTTTCAATGAAGCACATAGAGCGTTACAAACTTTTCAAAGGACTGGACAAACAAGTGACAGCATCTGCTAAAGAAATGTATGTTAAAGAAAAGGGAGGCACTACAAGAACAAGTTAATTCAGGCCTAAAAATGACAAGTGCCCCTTTGCTCACACAGCTCTGCAGAAATGAGGCTTGGATTTTCCTTCTGCAGCTGAAGAGCTCTTTATTAAACACCTCCAACCCAGAACATGAGTTCTCTACAACTGGAATGGATCTCCTGATCTGTTTCTTTCTGAGCAAACAACAGAGTAGCTTCTTTCAATTTCAGTCTGAAGCAGCTCTACCTTGGGCCCTTCCTCTTAGGTTAAATCCTTTTAACAGCTCAGATGACAAAATTCCATCAGGAGGCACAGGTATGAGAATCCTTTGAAGATAATGAAGAGCAAGGTTCAGCAGTGGGAAACAGGAACATTTTCTATTTATAAGCTAAATATTTAAGTTCAGGAAATCCTCTCCAAGACTGGAGCCTAGAAGGAGGAGGCAGAGGCTGGCAGCTGGAAGCAGCTGGGTGTCCCAGTGCTGAGGAGCAGGGTGGTGCCTGTGCCCTGCCCTGTGGCAGTGACATCACCTGGGCAGCCTGGAGCACGAGCACATGTTGAGCTGAGGTTCTCCATCATCAGAAAAAGGAGTCATCATTCCTGAGAGGAAAGCTAAGGAGGAAGCTGTGCTCTGACCCCACCGGTGCTGTGTTCAGTGCCAGCCCTGGCACCACCTGCTGATGTAGGGAGAGCCAGGGGATGGCTCATGGCTCTGGCTGTGTGACAGCACAGAAGTGCACTGTGCCTTTTCCATCCTTCTTAATACTCAGTGCTAACCTTGGCTTGGAGCAAATCCCCAGAACTTTCCCATAAATCCAGACACTCACTGTGGCTCACCAGAGGAAGCAGGGCAAGAGGCACATCATTTTTGTATCATTCCCATTCTGAAGTTAGGTGTAATCTCAGACATCTTTGTCAAGTAATATTTGTGTTTATTCTAAACAAAAATAGTTCCATTCATTCTAGTAGAAAATACTATGAAAACCGTCAATAGTAACTTAAGTCTTTTAATCATCAAGAAATCTGTGGCCATTGGGGCTTGCACGTAGAAATCCAAAGTCATTCAGAGGCCATATCTGTAAAATAAAGCACAGGTACAAGAGATTTTAATCACAATTCAAAGTTCAGTATTTTTCATTTGTTACTGTAATTGTTTCATAAACAGCATCTTTTTTTCTCTCTTTGGTAAAGAACTTTGCTCACTGATGTGCTTCTCTTACTAGGAGTAATAAATACTGTGTATTACAGGGAATTGTTCCATAGTGTGAACTTTACAACTTATACAGGGCATGCTTTGCTATGATGAGCCTCACAAATTCCATTGCTTTTTTCACCTTTGGAAATAAATATGTCCCTAAAGAGTGTCTTTCCACTTCAGTGTTTTCTAGCTTGTAAAGTTCTTCATGACTTTAAAGACAATCTCCTAGATTGGTCAATCTAGGAGAAAAAAAGCACCCCACACCTGGACCTCTCCATGGTGAGGTGGACATGTGTATTTTCAAGATGGGCCTTTGAACTGACAGTACCACACCTTGGAAGAAAAGATCTGTTGGCTACAGGTAAACTTATACAAACAGGAATGAAAGGGTGGAGTGCCTGCCACCATCCAGGCTCTGGACAAGGGGCTTCTCTGAGAAGGGGACAGTTATTTACAAAAGAGCACAACTCATCACCAAGTAGAGGTGTCCAATAAACAAATCTTCTCTCCAGAAATTAACTGTATAGCTGTTCATGTACTGAATTGTCCCAGGAGTACTTTGCTCTGCACAGTCATTAATTACATGTAGGATGGTCTTGGATGCAAAAAAAAAGTAATAGGAAAGCATGGACATTCATTTACTCATTGTCCTTTGTCTCCCTTGAATGTCTGTGTCTCTTGGCAAGAGGTTCTCTCAAAGATGGCACAGGGGCTCAGCAGGAAGAAGGGGGGAAAGATGATGCTGAATAATCAGTGCCCTCTGTGGCTCTAATCCCATAAAAATTTCACAGCCCCTGCCCAAGATGAAGCAGCCTGGACAGAGAAAGGTGGGGTACTACCTCACTCCCAAAGCATCTGTCAGTATTTTGTTGATCTCACTTATATTTTTCCTTAAAATTTGGTCTTAAGGTATAAGAACAGCAACCAAACAGCAACTCTTGAGTTCATGGAGCAGCCACAGCACAGAAGGAGCCTTTGCCACTTTCTGTGTGGAGTGAAAGAGTAATTCATATAAAAGAGGAAGCACAGGCACAGGTGCAGTATTTCTACCCCTGTGATCTGTCCCCAGCACCGAGGGCCATGACAGAAGAGGCTGAGGCAGCTCAGGACAGACAGGGCAGGAGGCAGCAGCATCAGCTCACTCCTGGCTGGGGATGTGCTCTGCTCCAGGCTACTGTCAGGCCCCTGGCAGCACTGTACCCCATCAGCTGAGTAGGGCCCTCAGGAAGGCTGAAGGATGAGTCACACTCAGGACCTTAAGTTCTGTGCATCAGAAAAAGGCTGTTGTGCAAGGTCTTAGAAAATACTGGTGGTTCTGGCATGTGCAGTTAGGGAGGAGCACAAGGAACAGCTGCTGATACACAGAACCACAGAGGTGATGTCTCTGTGCTGATCAGCTGGGAAGCTATTTAAGTTCCACACAAAAATACAGATACAAGCCAACAACAGAAGGGTGTTTGTGATCTTGGTTAGCAGCAAAGCTGCAGAATTCAAAGCTCTCCAGAGGGCCTGTGCTGGCTGCAGGCTGGGTGTCAAGTCTTTGTTTGGCCTTGAAGGCAAACAGAAGTAAAAGGAAAGAAAAACATCCCATATAACAAATCTAAGCTGATCTCAGTAAGGGCCTGGAGAAGGAAGTTTTATAATCCATTCACTCCAGCACAAATCTCATTCCACGCAACTCAAATCACACCTATTGCAACTTGACTTTCAGTCAAAGTAATCAACTTAGCTTTAAACGTTGCTTTAAACAGTGTAGTTTGAAATTTGTCACAGTAGTCTTGGTGGTAGAGTTTGAATAAAAATGATGTTTTATCCAGTCTGCATGCAGGGAGAACCTGAGAAACAATATTGGTGGTTGGAAAGAGATGGAAACCCCTGCTCTGTGAAACAAAGACATGCCACTCTGTGGTGATGCCCGAGTCCTTTTAAGTTCTGACAGAAGTTGACTGTGACTTGCTCATTCAGACTGGCTCTTCCAATTAGCAGCTCTTTGCCCTCTTTGCTTTGGCCTACATAGCTAGATTTGATCTGATGGATGGGGCATAAATGGGGCTAACTAGCTCTTTTGAAGATATACCATAGGTCTAGTTCTGACATGGAGCCTAAATCCAGGAAATGCACAGGATATCCTACCTAGGACAGGATGAAGCATGAGTTCTGTCAAAGTGGGATTCCCAGTGCTTTTACTGAATTTGCAGCTGCTTTGATTTCAGCAGCCTTTATGGAATGACCTTGTGTTTGGAGTAGCAGGACATACAGTTGCAGGGAGAAACGGGAGCAGACTGGATCATGTGTTGGTATTTCTGTAAGGGTTAAAAACTGGTGCACCCACACTGACTGAGAACCTTTGGTGTAAACTTCAGAAAAACATTCATGTTTTGCCAAGAATAGGTTGGCTAAACAAATTCAGCCAGCTAGGTTGGCTAAGCTCACTCTCTTCTGTTGAAATCCATGACTTTCAAATTATATTTGGTTTTTTTAATATCTGTTTCTACAGAAGTAACTTAGCACTGAAAGGCACTGTTTCATCTGCTTCTCCAAAATCCAGTCTGAGATAAAGCCACAAAAACTTCCATTCTGAAGGCAGTAAAAACTACTGGACGAAAGAGAAGCCAAAGAGCTGCAGCAGGCTGCATTAAAAGCACACAGAAGTTTCCTGGCCAGTGGTCAGCCACCCCTGTGCAGGTTGTATCTGCTGCCTTCCACTGCAGTGTGCAGCAGCAAAACACAGGAGCAACATCACTGGATGCTCATGTGACTAACCAGAACCCAACTAAAAACACTCACTTGAAGAACAAATTCATGTTTACTTTTGTTAGGCACCATATACTTAAATCTCACGAAAACTTGAATAATCTAATCTGTGCTACTGTCACTAAATAACTGCTGTAAAATCTGGGTACATTATTTTGGTTAGGTATCAAGTGATTGCATAATATCTTTTTTTAACAGACAATGCTCTGGAGCCCTAAAGTAGTGCTTCAATATGAATTACCTGTGTATGAGTTCCACTCATTTTACAGAGTGTACTTAGGGTTCAGTCCTGTCAGTCACTCCATTAAGGTCTTTCAAACACCTTCCTTGTCAGGGCCCAAGCTGGACATAAAATCTATTGCTGTGGAGAGATACTGTGACTAATTCTGGCTGTCCATACACACAGGTACTTGGTATATCCAGTATTTGCTTACAGTCCCCTTAAAGTAGTAAACAGCAGCTTTTCTACACCTGTACATCAGTTTGGAGAAATGCTTTTCTCAGCAATAATGCTTTTTTTGCATTATTACTGCCATGTTCTGATTAGAGGAGTGTCAGCAGATAAGCATCCTTTGTCTCTTAGCAGTCAATAATAAAAACTAAAACTTGGGTCATAAAAATAGCCCTGTTGGGAATCAGCATTTTCCCCTCTGGTGTCCAGGGTAAGGCAGACAGCAGGAGAAGGGACAGGGCACCAGGTAAATACCAGGGAAGAAATCAGAGCAAATACGAGCCAGGAGGAACAGAAGTCACCCAAAATTTGCCAGTAGGGCTGTGTTGTCTGAGGTTTAGGAAGCAATTACTGTTGTGCTCAATAGCTGCAAGGGGGTCTTTTCTTTTTGAAAAGTCCCAAATTGTGTTCATAAATACTGTAAATTAAGGATATAAGACTTTAAACTGGAAAGATCTAATCTTCCCTGTGTAGTACAGGTGTGCTAAATTATGGGTTTGGGGATGTGTTGAAGTATATGGAGAAAACCTTTTATATTGTTCTGAATGCACAACTTAAATCCAGCTTTCTAAAAGCAGGTGCATAAGTGTGTAATACACACTCCCCTGTTTCTTAAACTTTTTATGGAGAGGAAATTGTGTTACATTTCTTCATTTTGCTACAAGAGTAAATTAGTAATGCAGATGATAGGAAAAAATAATTTAGTGTGACGTAAAACTGTGGAATTGTTGAAGCAGAAAGAGAAGGAACTGTGATGGTTTATAGAGTACAATATTCATTCAAAGCACTTTTTAAACTAAAAAGCAGCAAGGCAAGGCTACATGTCCAAAGTATGTATGCAAGTCCTGGAAAGAGAATCTTTTCCTCTATTTTGTCTTTTGGACCACAGAGCTACAGCAATGAAAAACCATTTTGCAGAGAGGCAAGAATCAAAGTAAGGATGGAATGTACCTCTGTGCATAGGGTGTATGTGTGTACATTTGTGTTTTCATCATGTTTGGATTTGCTTGCAAAATAATTCCTTCCATTTTCCTAGCAGTGACTGCTCAGTGCTGCTTCAAAGTCCTCCCTCCAAAAACCCCATCATTGTTGATTTATCCTTTTACAGCAGGTGGTGGAGTGTTCATGCTTTCCTTTACATTTGCTTTGGCCAGACAAAGTTGGGGAGGCAAGTTTCAATACCTAACACCCACACATTAAAAATGTTTTAATGCAACTATTTTTAGATAGTATAAATTCACACACCTTAAGACAAATGCGTCCTCTTATCAGCCCATAAGGAACAGGTCCGTAGCACCTGGAATCTGTAGAATTCCTGAGATTATCACCTTCTAACCAAACATGTCCTTTAGGCACCTATGATTAAGCAAGATTGAAATGTAAAAAGAAACCAGGACAGAATGGTGTTAAGCACATTTTGCCTTAAGAGTGTTTTTCCTGATTTCTGTGCTCTTTATTTCATGACTGTCTAATGAACTAAATTTTATTGAATCTAGTAAGACCCACTGCCGGATTTAGAGGGATGAGAAGGAGTGCTCCAAAGTATCTGTTCTATCATGTGCTCAAAAACCAATGGTTTGCAACAAAAAATCCAAAATGAAGATGTAAGAGGTTAGACCAATGTGACAGGGTCATTAATTTAATAGACTTCAAAAGAGGTCATTAGGATGTTGACTGAAAATCTGCCCTCCTGTCGCAGTAACAGCATGAACAGGGCAGCCACACACTCATCAACATCCTGGGGCCAGCACCAAGGCTAGACCTGTTAGTAGATTCATGATGAACTAACTGGTAATTGATTGTGACATCAATTACGAATAATCTCATCATTTTATCGGAGTAGGCTTGTCAAAGTTCTAATTAAGATCACAGTTCATTCTATGTGCAGGCAGAATCCACAACACATTATATTGCAATAATGATGATCACAAAACAGCAAATCCCTTTTTATAATTTGAAAATTAATGATGGTGACCTTATACTATATGACAAAGACCTTTCATTGCCCATATATATTATGCATTAACTATATTACATACCACAGATTCATGGCATTCACTGGCTGACTCAATGACAAAATAAGAAATAGCAACATAGCTGTAACAGTTACCTAAATGAGAGTATCAAGCTTTCATATATGAAAAGTTACTCCTACAAGTCTTAAACTAAGATATCTGCTTGGAACATACAATACATTTTACAATATTTTCATTTAAAAAAAGTTTCAGTTGCAAATAACCTCTATCAAGTTACCGACTAAAATACTTAATAATTACATTTCTAATTGGGTTTTGTTTCTAAAATTTTAAACCAGGCCGAAAATTTAAATGAAGAAACATATTCTCAATCTAGAGAATATTTAATATGGGCTTTAAACTAACATACATTTTTCCAAAACCAAGTATGTACTTGAAACACACACATGGAATTGTGTACTATGACCACAATTCAGAGGAAAAAATATGGAAACTAACTATATAAATAAACTATTCAAAATTAAACTCACAGTACGAGTAGCATGAATGTTTTAGAACTGAGCCACGCAGACTCTAAACACAACAGTCTACATAAGAGAGAGTTCATGGGTAAAAGATTAAACAAAGTGAAATACCACGTAAAGGCTGATTGTAAACCAGTAAGAACAAATCCAAGACCCCAGTGGAAGAAACCACAATTGGTATTTGTAGGCCAGGTAACACTCCCTGGGAATCTGGTCTTTCATTTGAAGCTCTTGCTTAGCCATGCTCCCACGTGCCTGTTAGCAGAACCAGGATCCAAGGCTGGCACACTGCTGCCAGAGCCCCTTTGCTATGGCAAACGTGTCAGCTGTGAATTGAGATGCCACAGGTTGCCTTTGGCAGTGGCAGAACAAAACTCACTGCAGAAAGTGTCTGTGAGCCTGTCCATCCCTCCCTGTATTTCTGTGGCACTCAGGAAAGGTGCTGTAGGTGTGTCAGAGGGCACAAACTCTCAGCATTTGAATCACACATGACCAGCAAGGTCTAACCCCTTTTGAAACCCACTGCCATCTCCTTCCACAGGCTCAGGAATACCACCTCCTTTGTTTTTAACTGATCCACTTCTTCAGCCAAGCTCCTTTACTGCTTGTTCTCCCAGTTCATCCAGACAGGAATTCCCTATTCAGCGTGTGTGTCACCTTTGTTTGGTAGGCTGATCAGATTCCTGGCATGTGCAGGGAAGGGCTTCCTCTGGGAAGGCCAGCTAGTTCCAGCTAGATGATTTTGGCCCTCCTCCTACCCAAGCAGCTTCGCAAACAAAAAAAACCAACCCAAATTCAATTTAAACATTTTAAAAAACTTCTATCCAGAGCCAAATGACCTGCGTAAAATGTGCATCTTGTGTTTTTTATAGATCTCTGTTTGACCATGTGCTGCCACTGCTGTTTTCCTCAAAGATTCCATGGAACACAGCCTGTTTGGGATGTCCAGCAGGGTAGTTGGTTATTTGTGTTCACTTAGTTCAGGGGACCCAACCAAAGCACTCCCTGTGTGCACATCTCACACTGTGAGTTTGTTTCTCACGTGCAAATAACAGTGTAAGGCAGCCTCCTGACCCTTCTGCTGCAAACTCCCCTGTCCAACATCTACTGGAATAACAAGTCAGACATCAAACTGCTGTCACTGTGACAGACTCCCTCAGCAAATACACAAACAGGACAAGGTGGAATTACTATGAAAGGTAGACTTTTTTCCTTAAATATAGAAAGCAAACCCATGCTAATATTTCCTGTTGCTGCAACTTCTTGCAATGTGCTCCTGTTGCTCCTGTGCTCCTGCTCCCCTTGTGCTGTTCTGGTTCCTGTACTTTTGCACTTCTCCCAATTCACAGGCAGAATGTGATGCTTCTCTTTCACTGTGTAAAATAAAGAACTACTCATAACTCAAGTATATCCAAAAACTTTCTAGAACACGTCCCATATTTCTACCAAGCTCCAGAATGACAAAAAATAAAATAAATGCTTTTGCCTGCAATGGTGTAAAACTACTTCCAGTAGTAGGAATAATTATTTGTCTAGATAGGATGTTCACAGTTTGCATTTCAGGTAGAACATTCGCAGTAAAGTGTCTTCCTATATCCTGAAATTTAGCACTTAAGGTAAATTTTGCAGTTCTCCCTGGAAGGCATGACTAGGCCCTACACCTCTGAATTTAGCATTAAGAGGACTGTCAGAATGTGCAATTCATCTAGGAATAATGCACTGTAAAACCTTTGTAGGGTGTCTGTCCATCATCTAGGCACTTCACTACAACCTAGAATTGAGACAAGCAATAAAAATCACAAGAATTATAGGAAAACGTAAAACCAAATACCAGTGAAAGGCCACAATCATTAATTTTTTTAAAATTAAAAAAAAAAAAAAAAAGTAGTATAAACCCATTTGAAATAAAGGCCAGTGCCAGAATCCTTCAAGGCTCTCTCTACACCACATCACTGATCTCAGTGGGATTACATACAGGGAATAGTTCACTTGGAGTATCAGCCTTTGCAGAGCCAGGATCTAATCTGAAACACTGCACAAGCACACTAGCTGGGAATAATAGTCACCAAAGAAAAAAAATTTACTGTTGGAAACCTGTATTTTTAGTAAGAATGTATTAATTACACAGCAATGTGCTGCTGCTGCCAAAAAACCCAAGGCAAAGGGAAAGCCACTTGTGTGACAACTCACAGCATTGCATTTTGGTATCTCCAGGCAATGGAGCTCTTGGACAAAGGTAACTGTATCCAAGAAGTACCACTGAAATCGCAGTTCCCACTACACAGAGGGACTACAAAGCCACACTGATGAGGGGTAAAAGCATTGCCCTGGGCTGGGCAACATTTCTGATCCCCCCTACACATAGCCAGAACTAAAGATGGGAAAATCTCACACTTCAGCAGCTGAATTTTCACAGAACCAGTGGGACTCCTGCAGAACCAGCAATTCCTCAGCAGTGCAGGTTGCTGTGAAACGCTGCCTCTGACTGTCTGCAGGCAACTCCCTCTGCCTCAGCAAGCCGTGTGCCTCTGTTCCCTGCAGATTATCCCAGGATTTACTTCCAAGGGACGGCAGTTCTCAGGCAGAACCGGTTATCTGCACAGCAGCTTAAATGTGGGAGAATGAAAGACACCCATCAGACAGGACTCTGCTCCCTCCCCAGAACAAGGCAGTCCTTGGGAACAACTGAGTTTGAAGCAGTAGTTCATTCTCTTTCACCCCAAATAAGCATCTTTCATTGCAACAAATTGGCAAAATTTGCAGAGCTGTTGGAATTTACTCAGTGGTGCAGTTAAAAGTAGCAAAACTGAAGTACAGGGCAGGTATTTGATGCATACTCACCAGCATAAAACAATAATTTACCTAAATGGGGGGGAATCAAATAATTATATTCTTTTGGTCTCTTTACATGATGCCAAACTTTTTTCTTTGATTATTCAATTATCTTCAAACCAAGAAATAAGAACGCTGTGCTACATTAACTGCCATATTAGGAAATTAATGTATTGCAAATAAATCTAACAGACTAAATTATCTGCCTCAAAAATACCCCCAAACCCAACCAAAAAAACAGTTTTTTGTTTTGAGAGAGCTTTTGCCAGTGATTTTAAAGGACTTATAAACATGAATGTCTTGCAATCTCAAAAAACATCAGCACGCGCAATCAGCTGGGAGTAGATGTTTGAACTTTTGTAAGGTCACAGGTATTCACATCACCTCCAGCAATATCAAAGTTTCTAACTTAAGAAGAACTTTAAATCATTCCCATCTTTTCTTTTCAGTTCAGAGGCTTCCTTCTTGAGCTATGATAAGAACTAATCTCAGTGCTGGACAAAAGAATAAAGTCTGCAAGTTCTCATCTATCCCTACTAAGGTCTATTTAAGTGCCTCCTACTTTGGTACAAGCAACAAATGTAATTGCTTCATGGCCTGCGGGTGTTCATTTAACAAAAGAAGCTTTTGTGAATAAACCACAGGTGTTACCTTTCTTGATTAAAGTGAAATATGATGAAAGATTCTACAATATCAAATGACAAATTTACTAAATACTGATTAAATTGCCTTATTTAAGTAAATTGCATCTAGTTAGGATAAAATATACACCACAGAAATGCAGGAGTTTGTTTTATCACTCTGTACTGAAAGTCTCACATAACTACCCCTTAATCCTTTATTTATTAATTCAGAACCAAGACTGAATAATGCTTAACAAATACTTTTTTTAATGATCCAGTTGCTCCAGGCACTGTTTCTGTAGCTTTATCATAAATGTTGTTCACATTAAGGCTGCCATCTGTATAAAACCAAACACATTAATTAGCTCAATATTTTCAGAATCAGGGTAAGCATTTATATTTACTTTTTTGAGCTGAGAAAGCTATTAAATGGTAGCAACCATACTGGAACTTAAACTGTATAGCAGACATTAAATCAACATCTTCTATGTATGCTTAAAAGGCTGAATTACCTGGAATTTAATATTTCTTAATAGAACAGAATGAATTTACCTTAAATTTATAGGTACTTGCAAAGAGTTTAGCATTTTTCCTCTACTTGCTGAACAGTTTAATCTGCTTATGAATAAGACATAATGTACTTGACCCAGTTTGTTTAAATGCACATATTAAAAAGAAGACATTATGATGTTGGTCCAGGTTGTTATTAGAGAGGATAAGAGTGAAACACTAATGTGTTTTTATACAGAAATCTAATTCATTGTGATTACATATTTGTATTATTAATTCATTCTCTGTACTAAAGACATTTGTAATTTTAATGGAAGATTTATAAAAAAGGTAAGATATGAAGACTTGTCTAAGTTTTGAAATTAAATATTAACCAATATTAAAATACTGAAATTAAATTAAAATCACACTTCAGAGTTAACTCACACATCACTGGGGAACTAAGGAATATTAACTTCGGCTTGAATTTCTAAGACATTTTTCTCTACTGTGCAAGCACAGCAGTTAGGTGTTGTTCTGTAACAAAAACCTGGGTGTTACAGTGACTTGTCAGTCAGTCATTTATTCAATGTTTGGGGTTTAACCATTGCTGCTCCTTCTAAACTTTGTGTAATGTAGGAGGAACTACTATTGTTCTGAGCTCAGTCATATGGAACCTAAAGGGTTTGATCACTACACTCACAGCTTCATAGGAGAGGTTTTCACATCAGAGATGTCTATGCCAGTCAAATGAGAAAAATACCTGATTTCTCTCAGTATCACTTTTTACCTGTTGCAAAACTTTTCAACTGTGTTAAATAATGCAAACAGTTCCACGCATTGTTTACTGCTGTAAATGTTTAATGCTGAGATCTAGATCACACTGTTAAATACACACAAATCAATCAGCTGGTAAAGCTATATATCTAATTTCTAAAACCTCTAAGAGCTAAATTTAAATTATTAGTCACCTTTCATTTTCTAAAACTATTATCAGTTAAAATTAAAACTGGTTCATGTTCTTAGGCCAAAATTTTCAGACCCAAATCTCCTAGCTACATTTAGGAACTCCTGGACAAAAATTCAGAATATGTCTGAGATTCATCAGTCCAGACTCTTATTAGCCTTAGATTTACAGAAGATTGAGTGTTTTAGAAGCAAATATTGATTACAAATCCATCAAAGATTACTTAACAGTTTACAGAGACCTTTCTGACAGCAATAATTAAGAAGGGTTTCATTTTCTTCTCTAGACAGATGATGTAACAGGGTCACCCAAAAGTGTAAATCTGAGAACAAAAAACCCTGTGGGTGCAGACCCCAACTGGAACTTACTGGTTCTAACACAGAACCCATCACCATCACTGGTGTGCCCTGTGCCCACTGCAGGTTCAGCCTGGGAGGGCAGTGGCTATTAAATAATATCAGGGTTAAGGAATCTTGTCACCAGCTCCACCAGGAGTGACCTGAATCTCTCCTGCACAGCTGGTACAGTGAAACTAAACTTGTGCTCAGAAGCTTTGAGTCCCAAGTAGTTGGTTTCACTATCCTGAGCAGCTCCCTAAAAGTTATTACTGAACTTTGAGCAGAGGAATAACAGAATCATAAAATGTAGCTACTTCTATGTTCTTGAAGTATCACCAAATTAAAATTGCAACGGTACAAAGACCAAGCCACTTGAGCTGAAGAAACCCTGGAAATATTGGGAATTAGACTGATAAATTCATTTGTGCTTCTTTTCCCTTGAACAATTTAGTTTTGACAAATCAGATTTTTGATTTAAAACAACTTCTCAGAAAATTCAAAGTAAGCATGAGTCATGAGCTCTCTATACCGGGATATAGAGCCATCAGCAAACCAACAAATATGCCAAATTAGCTCTCTCTCCCCCAGACATTCAGCACAGCTCCTGGTTAGAATTATGGCATGACTTTCTCTCAAGCCTCTAGAACACTTAGAGCTAAGGAGGAGCAAGAAAATACCTTACTCATTTTCCATATCAGCAACTACTGAAACTTACTCAGTGAAGTACTAAACCATGAATGTAAACATTAAGCTACTTAGAGCAAAGGGAAAAGAAGTGGAGTTTTAATGAGGTTTATTTTTAATTGCTACTTAGGATATTTTAAAGAGACTATCCAATAGTACTGAGTGCTGTGAAATATCAGACCATTTTCAGTGTCTTGCACGGTGTACCCAAAACCTGTAGAACTGGGCAGTGATTAAGATACTGTGTTGTTTGCCTTGACATTATGCTATTCTTAGTGCCCACATCATATTCTTACTGCATTTGCCAAGACCTGTTGAAGAGTTAATAGCACTGTGCAAACACAGTGAGGTACATTATCCTGGGAATTCTATTAGCTCTGGAGCTCCCACAGGATGAGGAGATGCCATCTCTTAGCACAAGGCAAACACACTCCCCCAGCAGCCAGGCTGGCAGCATTAGTGGGAGCTGTGATTGATCACCAGCACAGGGTTGCTGAGATATGGATTTGTATCTCAGCTTTTTATCACTGGGACTTGCAGAAGGCAGTTCCTTATTTACAGACTCTGCCTCTATTAAGTGACATTATTAGGGACTACTTTTGTTTAAGTGCCACGAAGGCTCAGCATATTGGTGGTTTATGACATACAAGCTGTTTGATTCTGATGGTTTACCCCTCACTTCTTCAAACTGTAAATAGGACCTGCAGCACCAGAACATATGGTACGTAAAGAAATTAAAGCTAAAGTAAATGGCATTAAAACTAATTCAAATAGAGCAATAAGATACTCAATCTGAATTATAAACCTGTATTAAGACATTTATAAACAGGAAATAAAAGCCTAAATATGAAAAATAATCTCTCAGCTGTTGTTTGGTGGTTTTTTTTAAGGACCATTTCAGGGGTTAACTGTGATTAATTTCCTTATTAATTCTCATTATTTACATCCATATAGTTAAATGAATAAAATAGGATATATTTTAAAAAGTGAAAGTAGTTCTGAATACAACATTAGTTGTTTAGCTTTTTAACTTCTGGGCTCATACCACATTGCCTCTGATACAGAAAAAATACATTTTGCATTCTTAAATGTTTATTACAGTAAATACACTTGTTTCTAATTAGAAATGTACACTTAGCACAAAACCAAAAAAGAGCCCTGCAAAACTGCCAGCCTAATGCTCACATTCCACACCAGATATCAACACCTTTTCCTAACTTTGTAATACTATAGCAGCTTATTCAAAAAAGGAATTTAATTATACTTTGATGTAAATAGGAAGATTTCCCTAATTATTGGTAATTATTGTTTCCCTAATTATTATTCTACAGATAAACTCCAATCTTATGTACTTAAATTGTAATTTCAGCACATGCCTGATTTATACAACTCATATATGTGGCATTTGTTCCATCAGCCTGTAATCCAACAGCTCCATCAAAAACAATTTTTTGATACAGCTTTACACTTAGTGCACTCAGACAAAAATTATTTTCTCTTATGATGCATTCCTTCAGTTAAATACAAGAGCAAGAGTATTTTAACTGCCACTGCTATCGTGCATTTCTACTCAGCTGAAATACCTCTTTTCAGAATATGATTTTTTTGTTTGTTTGTTTGTTTCTTTTCATTATAGCTTGGAAGGTTGGTTTGTTTTGTTTGCTTTTTTTAAATCTACATGTATCTCCTTGGTTGTTTGCAGCAATAATGTATCTCATCTGTGTAATTTTACAGAGCAAATTGTAAACAGAGTTCTCCATTCTCCTACCTACACATAAAGGCATCCTGAGAAGTATATTCATGAATGAACCAGCACCTCAAGCAGGATCTGATTTTAGCATCCTCTTAGGCTTCAGGGTAAGAACTGTGACAATGCTTCTAATCCCCAACTTCAATCCTGTAAAATATGCCAACACTACCACTGACAGTCAATACAGTCTAAGAACAATTCCTACTAATGTGGTGCTGAGGATTCCCCTTTTAGGGCAATTCTAAGGCAGGTGCTTACAGGCAATTTCACCCTCAGCTGCACGAAGTCCATTGTATTGCCATTACTCTGCCATCTCCAGGGACTGGCTAACTCAGAAAACCTATCCACTAGCTGGCAACCACCAGCACAGACTGAAGCAGGGCTCTGAGCTGCCTAATTTGGCAATATTGCTGGCATCTGATATTCCTATTTACTGTGTAAGTCTGCAAACATGACAGGAACTTCCCAAAATAGGAGACAAGCCCTCAAGGAAAACTGAGCAGTTTGCTATAATAAAAACAAAGGCTGCTCTGACCTTACACACTTTGGAGTCACAGCATTCACACACCACTCAGATTTCCTGTTTGAAAAAAGGCAGTCAGTAGCCAAATATAAAGTGCAAAACTCATGACACGTGCCAAGCTTTGCTCACTTAAGGAGTGGCACCTTCCCCTGGCAAACAGACCCCCAGCAGCACTCCTGGCAATTTGGAATCACAGCCCAGGCCTTTCCCCAGTTTGGACAATCTTTTTTTTTTTCAAAAACCCACCTCAGGCAAGTACCAACAGAACAGCCAGTTCTCTGTACATCTGCTGCCGTTATTTGCTGTGAGGAATTCTGTGTTTAGGTTAAAAGCACATAGCACAGTGATTCAAAAGAAGGAATTTGATTAAGCAATTGCCTAAACATAAACACACATCACATTTCCCCTCCCCAACAATTTACTTAGTGAATAATCCAGCCTCAGTTACAAACACAAAGTACAGATATATCCACATTGCGAATTTACTCTTCTGTAAAGGAGGTGTCTCCTGAACAGATGGAAAGACCTACCTCTTTACCAAGCACTAAAGGCAGAAGGAAAACAAGTATCAGGCACAAGAGTATTTCCATTTAGATAATTTCTCCTCCTAGATACAATTTATGATGTAAGAATTACAAAAGCTTGTCACTTTGCTATATTTCCACACATTAGCCTTTATGAAAACAGGAAATGGACTCTGCATTGCCCATCTGCTCTTTTTCCTCATATTTTGGACTAAAACAAGACAAGAAATCCTGCACTAGAGCAGAAATTGTTCTGCTGCATATTCATTTGGTTACTTCAGTGTTTCCAGAAAAGCTGACATCCTGTTTTAAGTACAAATCTTTCCCAAACTTCCTCTTCAAGAGTAAGTCAAATGAGGAACAAGATGCTCAGAGAAATTCAGTCACAGCATTCAGGTTTCCCTCTCAACTTGAACTCCTCTGAAAAATGCGTATTCCATCACAATTAGGAGCTCCACTAAATTTGGAAGATTTCTTCAACTTGGTGAGAAAGGTGGGTTTGTGTTCTTTGGGGTTTTCGGTAGGTTTTTTGTTGGATAAATGGTTAACACAATTTGATCTGTGGAAAAATTAAATGTTC
The DNA here is from genome assembly GCF_009819885.2 of Catharus ustulatus. NCBI lineage: Eukaryota > Metazoa > Chordata > Aves > Passeriformes > Turdidae > Catharus > Catharus ustulatus. The sequence goes on along the minus strand of NC_046226.1, from coordinate 61,470,495 downwards.
TGTCCTCCCCTTCAAAATGTAACAGAGAATGAGTTCTTTCTTTACGCCCACAAGGGACCCAAGTCTAAGAACAGCAGCTTCAGTGGCACTGGATTAGACCAGAAGTGCAGATTAGAGGTAGGTGCCCAAGATGTCTTGCCTCAACATTAGAGTGCAAGGAACAAATTCAAACCCTCAGAGCAGGGTATGGCTCATATCCTCATTTTCTGGTGCTAAACAAAATGCTGACAAGAATTTTTGCTTTTAGTAAAGACAAACTCCACTTCAGCTGCTTAATACAAATAAAGCAATGGTACCTGGAAGTTCCCTGGTGAAGGTGGCTGCCTCTATGGAAGCTAAACTCTTAAAGGATTTATGTGTCACACACTGCAGCTGCCTGTAAACAGTGTTCCATAAAATTCTCCACCTTCACAGCACAGGACTTTGGCCACATGCTCATTCTTCTTACTCTGAGGATGAAGTGGATATGAAAGGGCAAAATCACAGCTTTCTTGAAAGATTCAAAATACCTGGGAATATCTAATGGCTCCACAAGGTGCTGAATAGAGGTAACAATCAAATATGCCTCTGGGACAAGGAAAACCCTACATTTTTTTGTGATCATGATTCCTGAGGATTTTTCTAATGATAGCCTAAAAAGAAGTTGCTAAAAACATTTTATCACTGATCTTCCCAAACTTCTGTGAAGTCTAGCTGCATTAAGGACAAATGAGCATTAAGATTATTTTTCCCTTTTCATTGCACCACCTGACCTTTTGGTCAAGCTAGGAAAATTTATACTTTTCCAACCATACTGAGGAACATAAAATATTGCTGCATTGAAATAGCGACACACTAAAGTTAATTTTGAAAGAAAAACATTCAAAGCTACTGCAGAGTCAAATATTCACTTCTTAGTGTTTAAGATACAGGAACAGTTTTGCCTGAACACCAAGCACCTGAATCTGTCATCTGTACAGTACTTTTTATACAGAGAATGTCAGCGTATTTTTCCAGGAAAGAAGGACTAAGCAAAGAAAGAGCAAAAATATTATCTGTCTACAGTTCCTACACACACAAAAGGCAGAGAAAGACAGCTTGGCATACACAGTCTAAATGTACAACATTTTACTGTACATATTCAAGAATAATAATTTATTAATGTAATAATTTATGATTTATTATGAACCTCAAATATTGCAAATCCTTTACAGACCACCAGGCCTACTTCAGTAATCATTAATTTACATAGTAAGAAACTCTAATACTTACATAGCTGTGACTCTTAAGGAAATCTGAAGGATTGCTTGTGCAGACTTTATCCCCTTCCAAGCCAATTACTCTTTTACAGATATTTGATTTGGGGTCATTTGGGCTTTTCACAATTACAATATCTCCTCTGAGAGGAAAAAACAAAAACAAAAACAAACAGAAGAACTCTAATTACAAACTATTTGACTGAGTACACGGTCATCCATGTGTCTACTCCAAAAATATTCACACACATTAAAGATTGCCCATTATGCTGAAAATTCTTGTGTACAATTTTGGTTTCTTCAGTTTTACTCAGGTATAATTTTACAGAATTTTAAAAGTGAAGTTTTGTTACTTAGATCATTTATAAAACATTTAAGACTACAACCTGAGACCAGTTATACCCACAGTTGGTTTTCCAGACCAAACTGCTTAGAGAAGCAGCTACATTCACTCAATAGATTTTCTTCTATTTTTTGGACAAAGCTTTTAAAGTGACAATAGACTAAATCCAAACTGAATTTTGACAAGTTATTCATTGGGCTGTTAGTGCTGATAATTTTAACATCTTTTAGACACAATGAAAAAGTGCAAGTTAGAAGCAGAAAAATGCACAAAAAATAAAGGCCAAAATGTGGCTATTGAGAAGCCCTGGCAAAGAGAATGTCAGATGTGGTCTCAACAGAGCAGCATACTTTCGAATGCAATAGAAGTGGCGGCTGAGGTTCTCCGAAAAGACAATATCAGAGTTTTGAATGGTTGGTTCCATTGAAGGTCCAGAACACTGCAAATTAAAAATAAAGGAGAAAAAAAATTACTACTTCAAACTACTTTTATCTAAAATAAACTAATATTAAAATGATTTGCTAATAAATTTGAAAAGGTGGAATACAGAGAACTAGAAGTGAGCGCCTCCAAGGAATGTGTGATGCATTTAAAAGCTGAGGGGAGCCTCCAGAGCACCTCTAACTCTGTTACAGCTGCATATTTCCTTGGGGTTGGTCCTGAACTGCACTAGGTGCTACAGGCCCTTAAGGATTCCTTTCAGCACTGCATTTCCAAGAAATTTTTAGGAGCAGCACTCAATTTTTAGGACCAGCCTACCCCTTTCCCTTCTGTGGGACACAGAATCATCACAGAAGCTGCAAGAGCAGCTCACAGCCAAACTCCCCCATGCCCAGCAGCAGTATCTGCCAGATTAAGGACCTGAGGAGGAGGGGCAGGGAGCATAAAACACCCAGAAATTTGGCCAGAGTGTGAAACACAGGCATTTCCTATCAGTGACTCCAGTCTTACTTAAAGGATGGACTCTCTGCAAAAGGCTTAATCAGAGTTTTCCATTTACTTCAGTGATGCTTCAAGCAGTAACACATCAGAAAACATGAATGCCTAAAGTACAAATAGCTTTCATAAAGGCTGGACCTGCTTCCCATAAATTGTGTTATGTGCTTCGAAGAAAATCAAGAAACCTGAAATACTGGCACCATCATGTACAAAAGGATCAGTATTACAGTTTTGTCTCCTTTCAAATGTCATGAAAAGGAAGAGTTACCACAACAATTCCTCCAAGGTACTCAAAGGCACAGTGTGCTATGCAGCCATACTGCACTGTGTACCCCAGGAATCGGAAGGTTTTTCCTAGGGCATTGCGGAGCATCCTACAGTGCTGCGTTGCTCAGCTGGTTCTGCAGCAAAACACAAGAGGATCATTCATTGGAGAACAACCAGTCTAACATTAAATAAACCCAACAGTCATGAAACCATACAGTACAACCAACAAATAATCAGACAGGTCTGAAGAGGTGGATATAGAAATAAGGCATCAGGTCTTTCTGCTCTAAGCTGCAGCACATTAGCCTGTAAACATTTTCTGACCCCCTTCCCAGACATTCAGGTCCAGCTGTGATTAGCAGATTCAATTCCTGCAATGCTAATCTACTTAAAATGTTTCCTTACCACTATTTGATGGTTACACTCAAGAAGTGGAAAACAGACATACTGAAGTAATTGAAACACGTTCTACTTTCTGTAAGAAACATCATCCCCTTTATGTCAGTGTTGTCTTATCATGAACTAAAACCACTGCAAGATTTCCCTCCTTTAATAAGATGGGTCAATAGAGCTTGCTAAGCAAATAGAGTATGTTGAAAAAAAAAAAATGCCCACTTCAAAATGAAATAAAGACATCTTCTACATTCCACTGCATTTCACTAAAGACAGGAATTGAAAAGTACATGGCTTTATTTTCACAGCTCTCACTAGAATTTACTGGAATTTTGCCTGAATACATTCAAAAGATGACGATTATTGGGAGTAAATATTCTCTACCAAGTTCACTTCCTTGTTTCAAAAAAAATAAGAACTTTTTTATTCACATAAACTCCTCTGGACTAGAGCAGCTCAAACCAAGCTGTGATTCATCATTCATGAGATTTTCTGATTATTTTCACAGAAATGACCTGAAATACAATGGAAAACAGAAAAGTCTTGAATTGTGTCATTGGCAGATGCAGCACCCAGCTCACTGCAGGACACTGCAGGAACAGCTCCCCTGGAAGGGGAATGCACTTTCAGCAGAATTCATTCTGGTGAGGCACAGAAGTGGTTGGCTCTTCTCATTTAGTGAAAGCACCAACCAATCCTTAGGGCCAGACACACTCAGCCCAGAAATGTGGCTAGAAAAGGTGATAAAAGGAAGGTGGAGGCACAGTAGATGAATTTGAGTTGCAGAACTACTGTGAATGCATGACCACAGCTGTGTTTTGAGAGAAGTCCACCATCAATACTTCTTAAAACTTCTCAGTTCTGGGAGAAAGAAACATACTGCACAAGCATCCTTTATTTTTGCCCCATGCCATTCAGAAACCTTACATTAACATATTAAGATAATAGAGAATTTAGGCCCCTGTGGGTATTGCAGGTAAAAAGGCATTTACAAACAATGCATTACAATGCCCAGAGTACACAGATCAAACTGGAACAAATGAACAGTAACAATATCAAGAGAATGTGCAAACCTCCCATGCCAACAGCTCTCAGGTTGTAACTAAAATATTTTTATTATGAAATTCCAAACATCTGCAATGCATCTCAGAAAATAAGTTTCAAAGTGATTGCAAGCCATTTCCTTTTGGATTTTGGATGACACAAACCTAGGGACAGTTACCCTAGACATGTATTCCTGCAATACTCCTAAGTAGATTTGGGAGCTACTCAGGGAAACGCAGAGCTCAGAGTGGGCTCTGCCTGCTGCTAGAGCTGCCGTGGTAAGAAACTAACCACAAGGACAGAACATGAGAGAAGAGCTCTCAAATTTTGTTCCCAGTTCTCTTAAAATAAATTCTTAACTCCTGAGACATAGGTTTCACCAACCCCCATTTATAAATGTAGTAGGATTTTTTTTCAAATGGTCAAGCTTATCAGATTTTATGGTAACAATAAAAAAAATTTTAGCTTTATATAAAAGCTTTTGACTACTACCCAAGAAAGTGACCTGAATTATACAGTCTGACTCTGGCAAGGTACCTCCTGAGTATGGGAGGGTGTTTTAAATGTTAAGGTTCATCTTTAGACATCATCCCAAACAACCAAAATCAAAAAAGTTTCCATGAAGTGTAACAACTTCTATTTAATAAGTGATTGTACCAAAAGTAAGTCCAGTTTAAAAAAAAACTTAAAAAAAATTAGTTTGTTTAAAAAAAACACACAATTAACTTGAGCATCATTAAAATGTAATTTTTTCCTCTGAGAACTCTGTATCAGTACATTTTTTAAACAGTCATACTGTTGATCACAAGAAAGTAAACAGCTGAAGTTTTCCACGTCACACAATTTTAATACAAAGTACCATCAGCAGGCAACTCCACCAGATCGAACATAAGACCATTAAGCACAATAAAACAAATTATTTAAGTGACAGGCCCCTTGAAAACTTAATGGCTCTGTAGTATAAACATCCTTATTGCAGAACTAATGGTCTAAAACCTGTTGTAATTACTTCCAGGCACTACCTACTATCATATAGCAGGCAGCTGAAAAATTTATACTGAAATCAACATTGGTTAAAAAAGGTCACAAATCCATATTTATCCCAGAGAACACAATTTGGTTATTTTTCCACAACTGTACAGCAAATAAAATGCAAAATGTAATTACTATTATCTTCTGTTGCCTTTTCCTTCCTTAGCCTATGCTTTCATCACCAGGGTTTGTTTGTTTGTTTATAAAATTAATCACAGCTAGCAGGGCAGAAATCACTTTGAGCCACATGAATGACATCCAAGAGATGGGAAAGGATTAGTTCTCAGTTGCTGCCAGTTATAGCGCCAGGTGGCTTTTTCTGCAGTGAAGGTGTTACCGATAATCCCATTACATTGGTACTAAATCTTGCAGACATCAAAATTATCACCAAGGTTCCTTTTCATCCCATCCTTTCCAAATGACTGGAAGTCGCTTCACCTGAAAGAAGTCAAATCCACATGCAGCTGCTGTTTTAGCAGCCAGCGGACTCCCTGAGAATGCCAATTGTGATCCAATTTCGCTGTGCTGGTGGCCCCCTATTCCCTGTCCAATAATACATCTGTTAAAAAATCCTACAGCTACAAATCAAGTTTAATCCTACCAGGGACCTCATGTTGGTCTTGTCTTCCAAAAAGGCAGCAGGTTTTGCCGTCTATCTCTGCCAGTGTCTGGGGAATACTCTTTAAATCCCAGCTCTACTTAGAAGAATAAGCTAAGGATCACAAAACATGACCTCAAAAACCCTGATATGACTATATTCTGACCCAGAGGCATTCATTCTAGGTGAAGATTAGAACTTTGCATAATAAGATTACACAGCAAGTGAATGATATCAAGGGACTATCCATATGCAGCCGCCTGGTTTTCTATAGACAGCCTGTGCTCTGCAATATGCAGTGCAGACGAAACAGAGCTTGGGCTTTCTAGCTGAAATAAAATAGATTCACATAAATTAGTTGGCCATTTCCAGATTCCTAAATCCCCTATTACATCTTTTATTGACAGCTCCTGTGAGGATAGCACAAATGGTATTCTCTTTGTACTCTTTGCTTCGGTAACACACTCTGAGGGAAATGTACATAGGTTGTCTAGAAATTAACATCTTGTTTGCTGTAATCTTGGACTACAATTAACTGTGTATATAATAAAATAAGAAAATCAATGAGTAGATTTATCATTTCCAGAAAACCAATGGCATTGTGGAAAACAATTTAAGAGATGGTGCTGAATTTTTAAATAAATGGAAATGAAAGTTGCAGGCACTGAAACTGTGACTAAACTCATCACTGGACTTGGTATTAAATAAATTTTTCACTTTCATAAAAATTTTCTGGTTGCATTTGCTTTATATGATGTTTTCCAATTCTGGAATTTCATTGAGTATGTAGTGACAGTTTATCAGTTTTTCCTTCCATAACAGAAACTCTTCTTCTAACAGTCTTCACTTCTAACCAGACACCTTTCTCTGCACATAGCTCGCACCATCTCTTTCTCACAGAATTACTCCAAGATTACTTTAAAAAAATCCAAAAAAGCAAACCAAAGAAAAAACTGCACATTGACTAGGCCATTTAAATATTTTTGTTTGAGCCGCTATTTATATTACACTATTATTTTAAAACTTCTCCATGAAATTGATGTTACACGTGCTAGAAGAGCAAAGGGTGTGTACCTTGTGTATTTGGATGCTTCCCATCTTAGATCCACAATATACAAAATGCTTTAAATATTCTAATTACAATCTGAGGATTCTGAACATCTAAAACAAAACAAAGAACAATTTTCAAAAGGTCCCTCTGTGCTGGGGATCAGACAGAATTGCTTTTTATTTCCAGCTGTTGCCTTACTCTGGAAGAAACACTGGACTTGCTGTGGCAAATGTGAGCAAGCTTGGTGATATCCTGGAAAAGATGACTTTTTTCACATTATCTCTACTAGGCACTGCCAGTTTGTCTCCAACGAGAGCTCCTTCAGCTACTGATCTCAAGCTGACAAGGAGTTTAATCCTGTAAACATAACACACATGACACAATTCACTGGTGTTAAATAACCAGAGACTACTGACAAGAATGAGCAATTTTTCAACACAGATTTCAGGCAGTTCTCACTGATTCTATTTACCTTTGGGAAGCAGCTCCTAACACTTGCACAACCCCGAATAAAAAGCTGTTTTAATGGCCAGATGGATTCCAAAGCTTCTCCTCCTCTGCAGTTCCATACACTCCTCTCTGCTGAACACTGAAATCCAGCAAAGGCATGGTCATACATGGCAAGCCTAGGCCTCTAAGGGAGGCCAAAATATTCACTTTACAGTCTTCTGCAACAAGGTCAAAGTCAGGACAAACACCAAACGTCTGGCAGACTCCACAGTCCCCTTTCTGGTAACTGAGAAAAACAGGCTGTGCCTATGTCACAGTGATCAAATAACCACATGTGTTTGTCTTAAATTTCAATACATTCACTTTCTTGAGACACAGACATATAAACACTGAAAATTCATTTCAGTTTTGTAAGACAAAGAGTTATAAACTTAATTTTCACATTAGGCACTATAAATCTACAACCCTGCAGAATCTGAAATTGCCCATGGCTCATGTGTCCCCTACACCTCCAGCTGACACATCTTGTGGAAACATGATTTTGGAAATACTGCTCAAAGCAGTGAATAGAAGAGGGGTAAATAACTCCCTTATGCACTGAGAACTAAAAAGGTTGCTTGCTTAAAACATTTTGTCATTACAAAGAGGATGGTTGTTTGGTAAAAACCAGCAAACCCAACAAAAAAACCACAAACAAAACCCCAAACCCTCTCCACATGAAACAACCCCTCCACAGTTCAGTACACCATCAGCAAGACTATTTAGAAAAAACACAATTGTCTCCATCTTATCCCCAATGTTGGTCTCAGAGAAAAAGCCATCGTTGAGGAGTGTTCCACAGTAGTTTAGGAACCCAGAAGTCACAAAGTATCAAATCTTTAAACAAATAGAAAATCAAAGTTGACAGACAATTAAACCATAAACAAACCATTAAACATCTGAAAAATAGAAAAGCAAAAAACAAGACCAGTTTTAGCACTGTAAGAAAATAGCAGTGAAGAATTCTTCTGTATGTTTATCAATGCTCCCCAGTTATGAGCATCACCTTCTAATGAAATTGCTTATGCACGCTCTGCATTAAAGAATGTTTTAAAAAACAGGAGAAAGGCAGCAGTCAGACAAGAAAGTGCTCGGTGTTTACATTTTCAAGTTACCTGAACAGAAGAAAAATACAAATCAAGTGCTTATCACTGCTATTATTCTGCAAAAACGTTGATTGCTTTCCCAAACTGCTTTTAAGTTACAAAGTTCTGAATACACACATGTACATGGATTTGAGGACTTTAAGAGTAAAATGAGAGTTTATGCAGTAGAAATAAACTGTAATCAGTATTTTTTCTCATTGTTCAATAAAATTTTATTAGTTATTTCAGAGCTGTTTTATGTGTAAAACACAACTTCTGTAAGGTCTTCTCCACTTACAGATACAAGTATAAAAAAGTTCCAAACATCAATAGATGAGTGCAATGATATTCAGTCGAAGTTAATCCCCAGACATCCAAATCCATGAATAAAAATTCATCAGTTTTAAATACACTGAGCCTATTAAGCAAGAACAAAAGCATATGCACAAAAGAGCTTTTAATATATTTCAAAGCCCACAAGAGCCATGGTCTCATTAAAATTATAAATTACACAAACATGGAATAAAGATTCAAACTGCAGTGCAGCTAAGCAGATTACAACAAACCCCGCGTTCCATATGATAACACACCATGGCCCTCCCAGATGGGGGCTTGGAACAAAAAGGCCATCACTGCAGCTAGGGAAAACCTCCTTGTGATCTCTGGTTTCTGTTCAGCAGATGACAGCCAAATAATATGTTGATTATTCTGTTTGTGCTGCTAAGCTTGTAAGATGGAATAAAAGCGATATGATCTATTGTGAACTCCATGCTAATGTGTTGCTCCACTCATAAATAATATACTGAATTTATTCTGAAACTATCTTTTTATCTGACTTCCAGGTTTTAAATGCATGAACTAAAATAGAAAGCTGGCATAAGCTATTATTTAATTTGATGGTTTAAAGTAAAAGATACAGCTGACACAATAATAAATGTGAAAACTGACTACTTAGTGAATCAAATAAGTAGAGGTGCCTTCCTCCAATTTAGCAAATAATTCCAAGTTGAGGTGCAGAACACCTGCAAGACATGAGCACATTCCAGCCCCACAAACTGCACTCTCACTAATATCAAACATCAGCAAGCATGGCCTGCATGGCTCATTTTACCACAGACATCCACCCCAGACAGGAGTTTCAAATGAGGACACAAACACTTCTGGAACAGAAAAGCAGTACAGAAACAACCACTGTATAACTTCACTAGCATTGTCTCCCTCAACTGCCTTCTTAAATCTAGTTGGGTTTTTAATAAGTGATCAGATTTTATTTCATCTAAATTTGCTCATCTGGTTTGTTCCAAAAGTACAGAACATGGTTTGCCCTTTCTCCCATTACACATTGCTTTTCTAAAATGAAAATCAGTGACTGGTCATACAGCTTCTTTCACAGCTATTCTGTGCATGTTAAGAAGATTGATGGTACTCCTACAATTTAATGTTTGTGAATTTCAGTTCTTTTGAGCCAAAAATGCTAAAAAATCTAGTTTAAAATCACTGTGGCTCAGCAATAGCCTAGGAACACAGAGATCAAACAGTGCTTCACACTTCTTGGACCAATGGAAGCACAATCAAGAAAAGGTGGAAGCATGAGGCTCCAAGAACGTGCAACAGTTTGCTCAGAAATATAAGAGCTGGGTGTGAAAAAAAAAAAGCTCCATTACCTTTCTTCCTCTGCTAGGGAGACAGTCACAGCTGTAAATCATAGAAATACTGAAGAGACACACAAATTCTAATAAACCTTAGGGCTAAAACTCCAGATTAATTACCCCCTCATAACACATATCTGTTCTTTCCATACAAAACCAAGACAGGACTTCAAAATAATTTGTGAAGCTCACACTTCCAGCAGCATCCACAACCTCTGGTGTGTCCCATTTCCAATACACTGAGTTGTTCTGCAGTAACCAGTTACAGGATTGTTATTTCTAGGACCTTGACAACACTTTGGTTTCCCTCAATCTGTTTCAGTATCTACAGTTTTAAATAATTTATTTTTATTCCTCTTACATATATTATCTCACATAAAATGCAATTTAGTACCTAGGGGGAAAAATGCTGTTCCCAGATACACACTCCTCAAATGGGATTCCCACAAATACAGCACTTCTGGCAGCCTCAGTGTAGGAGATGGAAGAAGCTGAATCCACTGAGATAAGGAATAATGATGGTTTGCTAAAATACAGCCTGGCTACAAAAAAAACCAAAGCCAGATATTCAGTGCTTCCTGATGGTTTGTTTTTTTCCACCAAAACATTATTCCAAATTTGAAACTATTGAAGTTTCCCTAAGAAGCCAGTTGTGAATCTGGATTTACAATGGGTTTTACTAGATTGCTTGCTTGTCTTTCATCCAACTTTGTAACTCACACCGGAAAACCTAAATTTTACTTCCTGACTACTTAAAGGCCAAAATTACTATTTTCTTCATCTGCCCCTTTAGTGACCTAAAGTCAAAGTTTTTTGAAGAGTAGGCAAGGCTCTGTGTGGAATTAGACATCACTACATCTGCAGCACACCCTGGTTCAGGCCCCACTCTGTGGATGGCCAGAGTGCTGTGAAAGTTGGTGGTAGCTGAAAAACCAAGCTAGCATTCCTGCCTGGAATATCTATGGGAGACAAGTTCCACGTTTATGGGTCTCACCAGGAAGTATGACAAATACAAGGAAAATAGTCTCAATTAAATACAGCACTAATCTGGATGATGCTTATTAAGACACTAAATTAAACTCACAATTCACTTTCAAGATTATTGTTCTGCAGGTTTCAGTAATACTATACAGTTCTGAAATTACAGAAACATAAAGTCACTTTTAAAATAATTTCTTGTTTTCAGCACATACTGCTTTAACTCATGTCTTCTAATTTCCTTCTTGTTTAAGAGCTGTTTAAATTTGACAGAGGTTTAAATTCTTTTCCTGTTGCTCAGGATACCCACAAGGATGAATTTAGGTAACATCCAGAGGATTTCTGAATAAGATCATGTTTGATATAAACACTCCAACTAATTCTTTCATTTGCCATAGACTGACTGGATAAGCAGTCTTTAAGCTTTTTCACACTGAAAAACCAGGTCTTTTGGTGGCAGAGTTTCCAGGATTAAACATTCTTTCCAGTTGTTGGCTCATAGCCTGAAGATCCTGCACTTTCAAACTTATCCCATTCTAGCTAGTTCAAAGATCAGGAAAATGAAGCCATCTTCTTTGCAGCCATAATCCATGACCCATGCTGTTAGATACTTAAGAACATCTCAAAAGCAAACTACCTTGTTTCAGCTCCCAGCAGGAGCTCAGCAGGGCTCTGGGTCACATGACTGCAAACCCAGCCTGGTCAGGTGACTCGGTGGTTAATCTGATTTGGTGACTATAAAACTTTAATCAGTACAGTCTAATACCAGCACATTCCACAACTGATGAGCGAAGCAGCCTGGAGATGGAACAGCAAACACTAATAAGATTATGAATTAAAACTGCCACTAGGATGTGGATTTCTGGTTCTCTATCCAGCAGAAAAATATCACTGAAAACTGGTCAGGCAGAGACATGGGTTCGGAAGCAAATGGGCTGGGGTTTTCAAATAAAATGAACAGCATTTTGTTTAAAGACAAGAGCGTTAACTGAAGGCCCCATGAGCCTACACAGGCAACCCACGTGGTAGAGAGGCCACCACAACTCTGCTTCTCTTATCAACCACAAATAGCCAAAGCACACTTCAAGGGCTGCTGTTTTGGGGATATCAGGATTTTCCCCAAATCTGTAGGCTGCAGCTTTTGAAGAGAAATGCCACATATTTGCAAATTAAGTTCCAACCTTTCCCCAAATGCTCTGATTACTCTCTCACTCGCCATTGTATTCCCTCCATTTTTTTTCCCTTAGGGAATTTTCACCCAAAACCCTCTTAATCCATTTTAGAATCTGCATTTTGCATGAACAAGTAGCTGAATTGGACCAGCAAGTTTGCAAGAAGTGGAAAACAGAGAGTTTGATTTCTCCACAGCACAGTTAGGATTTGCAGTTAAAACTGACATCCCCATTTGACCAGGTCTATGTGACAACATGTGAGTTGTGAGGAAGAAAAGTTGATTATTCTACAGTTTAAGACATCCCAAAATAGACAAAAATGTTTCAACCTCTTTATTCTCCAATGAGCTGAGTACGATCACTGTCTATTGCCACAGCTCAGCTGACAATAAACAACTTCCTAAGACATTTCCTGAGCACTGGAAATCATGCCCATGTTCCTTAGTTTCTCTGTATTTCCATTCCACCTGTAAAGCAGGAACAGTAGGACTTGTCTACCTCATAATGTTCATTTGAAGATTAGGGTAATGTCTAGAACTACAATTCCTGCGGTCTTGCTTTCTGCCAGACAGCAGATCCTAGTGCGTTCTTCCACACCAACTGAAAATTTACTTTTCCAAAAATGGCCATGTGAATACAAGCAAACCTTCAGTATCATTCAAAAAGAGTGAAAAGCTATCATTATTCATGAAAATGAAACATCATTGATTTAAAAATAAACACGAAATTAAACTTCCATTTAGTAAGTTCCATCTCTGAAATTTGTCTGAATATTCTCATAAACACATATACAGTTGGAAAGCTGTATTGTATTAAAATGTTAAAATTTAAAAAAAAACCCCAACTATTGGAAAATAACTTATTTCCACTCGCTTTCTAAATCAGTAGGACTTTAACTGCACTTATCAGGTTAAGATGTGGCTGGGGAAAAACGAACATCACAAATATAACTACTAACATATTCTAAAAGTTCAGTTCTCCTTCTGAAAAAATTGTATCTACTTCTGCATTATTTTTGTTATGTGTGAAACAGTCTCTCCAGCTGTAAGTTACATTGTAAGACCCCATTTCTCTACATCTGGAGGGATGCCTACAAAAAAAATTGTAACAAAAATATCACTTAATGTAAAAACCCATGAAATTCTGAAATAACTACAAAGTTCACAGCTAGCAAGACACTCCCCACAGTGTTTATGCGTTCTTTTCCATACAGCACCAGCTCAGCAGGATGGCACAAAATCAAACCATTAAGAAAGTCAATGGATAGTTCCTAGTCAGGTTAGTGAGCTCAAGGAGGAAACTGATAAGCAGCAGGGTTTGCTGGATGGTAAGCAGAGGAGGAGAAGGGAGTGACACTTTCTCTTTTGCCCTGACCACTGGATCAGCTCCTGAGCCACTGAGATTTCCAGTAAATGTGCAGTTTATCCAGAGAAGAAAACAAAAAAGAGAGAAAGACTTATTTAGCTTCCAGTTTTAATTGCCCTGTAGGAAAATGAGGTTGAAAAAGTATAAAAAAAACCCTTATATGTCAGGCAAGTAGCAATGAGAAATGAAAGAACAGAAGAGAGGGCTCAGCCCTGGATGTATGTTTACACCTATCCTGTGAAGTTAAGACAACCTATAATAGTGTATTTTAATTTAAGGAAAAAAAAAAACAATAAAGCAAGGAAATACTTTGTGTTAATGAAGTAAGAAAAGAAAATGCACCGCTTGGAATAGGAAAAAAAACATCACAGAGACCAAGTACCTACAGTTTATCACTTGATTCTCTTTCTGACAGGTAAGCAGTGACCTATCAAAGATATCCATATCATTAAGGTTTATAAGGGTTATAAGCTTCTGTAACCAAATTCTCCAACATATCCTGCAATTGTTGTGTTACACACACCTGAAATACTCAGGGATTTGGGCTCCAGGATGACAGCATGCAGCAAGAAACGGCAGAGTTACTGCAATATTTTAAAAGTGCAGATCTCTCTGTTTCAGCCTCCTCTTCAGTTAGACAGAGAATTTCCACCACAGGATCCCACTGACAGAAACAGATGCCTTTTAAAAGAATTGTGGATTATGCTTTGGGTCTTTATTTCCTTGGCCTTTCCTATTCCGGATATTCACACCTCATTGGTACCATATTACAGAAATGAAATTAAACAACTATATTTATTTCTTGCCATATTTTCAAATGTCCTTGGATCTTCTCCTCTACAGACTGATACTTCTAACTTTCACTAAACAATAATTTACACTTAAGTATTATTCAGTATTGCATATCTTAGCAGAAAATACAAAACATTAAGACTACCTTCTGATACTCCTGATAAAAGATCTTGAACTGTCCACTGTTTAGGACGAGAAGCTTGGCCAGCAGCAAAAAGAGCATCATTTCCCCAGCTGGGGAGACATCATACTGAAGTTTCATGCCCCTGAATTTGAACTGCATATGAAGGAAAAACTCCGTGGTTCAGGACTGCCCACATATTGTTGCTCTTTCATGCTGCTCACATTTAACATGAGGATTTTTTTCTCCACAATTAAGAGGAGACTTGAGAATCACAGACGTTCAAAAATTTGACTTAGAACAACAGTAAACATTATTCATTGGATTATAGCGTTAAAGCTTCATTTATATATTCTGCTGTGTACCAGTGTCTTCAAACAACTCGGGATGCATCTGAATCACCAACAGATGAAAAACAAATACAGAAATACTTGTGACAGTGGCTGTTTTCTACACTGACAGGGGCTTCCCTTGCTTTCAGAGCACCAGAACATAAAGCGTTGACTGACAAAGCAAACATACTAGAATTTGTCAAAGCATTTTAATGTCTTTTAACTTTTTCTACCACACGTCTTGGTCCAGGCCATCACGCTGATGCAAGATCTTGCTCTCAAGTTAAGGCATTAA
Organism: Catharus ustulatus; assembly: GCF_009819885.2. Lineage (NCBI taxonomy): Eukaryota > Metazoa > Chordata > Aves > Passeriformes > Turdidae > Catharus > Catharus ustulatus. The sequence continues at coordinate 61,455,315 of NC_046226.1, read as the reverse complement.
ACCACACAGGTCCGTGGCTATGTACAAACAAGCAGGGAGTGCAGCCATACTCACATATTAGGTTACAAGCAGCTAAGTAAATATGTTTTACAAGTACTTTTCCCTTGCATGCCCTTTCCGAAGGGGCTGATGCCGCGCCAGGCGAGCCTGTCCGCTCACGGCCCGCTGCACGCCTGGCCCTACAGACACCCCGGGCACCCACAGGACAAGCGGGGTGTCCCCTCCATAGCACCCGAACCGCACTCCCCGCGCCGCTCCGTGCCCGCTACCGGCCCCTTCAGCGCCGCACACGGCCCCAGTGCCCCTCGGCCGCCCCAGCCCCGCTCTCACCTCCCCGCTCGCTCCGGGCACCCTTCACCGCCCCCCGGCTGGGCACGTGCCAACAACGCGGGCTCCCATTGGGCCGCCGTTCCCCGAGCCGCCCTCCCATTGGCGGAGCGAGGGCCCGGCCCTCCCGGCGCGCTCGGCTGCTGCCCGGCCCCGACATGGCGGCGGCCGGCGGGGAGCGGGGCCGCACCAGCTTCCAGCGCAGGCCCGGGGCCGGCCCCCGGCCGTCCGCCCTGCCGGGCACTCGGCCCTCGCTGCGCCACGGGCAGCTGCTGCTCTCCAGCGGGCTGCCCTCCCTGGACTGTGTGCTAGGTTGGTGGGAGCGGGACTGGGACCCGGTGCTGTGCCTCCGCCGCCCTCCCCTTTGCCAGGCCCTGCCTGCCTTCCGCCTCCCGTATCCCCGCGGCTGCTCCCGCAGGCTTTTCCCTCCTCTCCGCAGTCCCTGGGGTTGGGGCAGGGCGGGAGGGGAAGGAGGACGGGGCGAGGCAGGACGCTGTGCCGTGCAGAGCTGCTCCGTGAGGTGATGTGGCGGCGCGGTGCCCGCTCCTTTCCCGCTCTCACGGGAGGGTTTCGGCCGGGACAGCCGGGAGTGCTGCACTACCGCTGGGTAGTTCGCGTTCCCCGGTGGGGCAAGTGTTGTAATTTATTGGGAGTCTCAGCGTGTCTTTTCTGCCTCGCTCGCCACATCATTAAAGTGCCCCACTTAGATAAATCGCGCTGGTGTGACGCTGTTTTTGCTGTGTGTGGATCTGCCTTTGCCTGCTGTCGGTGTCAGGGTGTGAGATGGTCCCGTGGACCCATCTGTTGTGACTATTGCTGTATCATCCGTGTGGAGAGCTGGCACTTTCCCCTGGATTGGGAACTAATTAATTTGCTGTTGTTTATCTGTGTGCACCAGGGCTGTGTGATCCTCTAACTCTTCACGCAGTTGCAGTGCATCTTTAATGTACATACATAGAACTTTTAGGTAAAAATGGCCTGATTTTAACTTTGTTCATTCCTTCTTGGAGTACACAGAATACCCCACTTTTCTCTCTAGGAACACTCAGTGTGGTTAATGATAATACAAAAATTGTATCCATTGTGTAAAGGACTTTCTGCAACCTGTATATAATTTTTAATGTGTGTGTATGTCTGCACTTTCATCAGGAATTAGGATCCTTGTGGTGGAAGCTCTTCCTGCTTGAGAGAGAAGTATTTCATTAAGTGAGTGTAATTTGTGAGGCCTTTTAATTGCACGAAAAGCACATTTCCATTGAATATTCCAGTTCATATTCCCTTTTAGAAACAGTGGATTCTGCACAGCATAGCTCAGAAGATGCAGACAGCTCCTGTGGTAGCAGTCTCCTAAAATTCTAGGCACTTGCTAACACAATTAGTGGTTTGTTATGGAAACTGAGGGCACTTCCCATAAACCCAGGATCCCTTCTATATTTTCCTTGTCTTTTAAATATTTCATAATTTCCTGAGCTTACTAATCTTTATACTTGAACATCAAGGAAATCCCTTGCCCCTAGGAACAGGAACTTTTGAAAGTACTTTTAGATATTTTTTGAGCTGTGGCGTCTCTGAAAACCTGGATTCTACATTTCTGTGTTAAACCTTGGGTAACCTCCTGTCCCTTAAATCCCTGATTTTTGGAGGCTGTGTGGGTAGGCCAGAAAAGACTCTTGCTAAGCATGCAGACTATAATAAAGTTTCCACTGGTGCCAGGCATTTTTGGAACAGACCTCCAGCTGGGTGAACTTGTACAGAATCACTGGTTTTGGAGACTGAGGAGGGACCTCAAGAATTTACCCTCTGCAGCCTTAAAGCAAGCTCAGCTCTGAATTCAGAGCTGATTGCTCAGGGGTTTTTCCAGTGGAGTCTTGAAAATCTGCAGTGGCAGAGATTTTGCAGCACCCCAGGATGACCCAGTCCAAGGCTTAATTATTTTTGAAGGGAATTTTCTTTTTCTTTGTATCCACTGGGAACCTCTCCTGTTTCAGCTCCCGTTAGTTGCTTGTTGCCCTCCCACTGCACCTCAGCAAAGAGCTCAGCTCTATGTCAGTGGCTTTTCTTGGGTACCACCCCAGGGCCTTCAGGTTTTCCTCTCTTCTCCAGGCTGAACAAGCCCACTTCCTTCAGCCACTCCTTGAATCACTTGCCCCATTTTTGTTCCCCTCCCTGGACTCACTTCAGTTTATTCTTTCTTGAGTGGAGGGGCTCAAAGTCATCTGGGCCTCGTGTTCCATATGTGGTCTGGTGAGTGTTGAGTAAAGGGGAGCATCCTTTGAGCACCTGACTGAGCCTCTGATGGTGCAGCCCATCATGCTGATGATTCTACAAGTGTTGACTTTGTGTCCTTTTTCTGGATGTGGAAATGTTTCATAAATGTGCTGCAGAATGCTGTTTATGTGTTTCTGAAAGAATATTGGTGCTTTTCTTCTTTTGTCCTGCCCACTAGCAGTTAAATAATTGACTGTAAAATATTTAATTTTTATTGTCACCAGAGACTGAGGACAATCCCTTTTTTTGTATAAATTCCCAGTGGAAGTTACCAGGAACTCTTTTAGTTTGATATTTTCGTAGATATACTTTGTCACAGGCATTAGGCAGTCTTGTAGATCTCTGACTTGGGCTTGAATTGAAGTTTGCTCTGCTCAGAATCTGTAACCCAGATACAGAATTGTTTGCCAGACATGAAGGTACAGCTTGTGAGTAAGTGTGAGTGAGGGAAAGCATGGTATTATCGCACACAGGTCTAGTGAGGAGCTTCTGAAGAGAGGAAAAGGCAAAGAATCCAAGGAGGAGTTTCTTTCACCCTACAGCTGCTGGCTGGTTACATTGTCTTGGGTGGCTCTGAAGTGAATTTGCTTTGGATGACTTTATATTCAAGTTTACTTTCAATATATGCCTGATGTGTGCCAGAGCAGTTCTCTGCAATGAGCCACAACTATTAGGTGATATAACCATCACATGCCTGGTATTGCGTGTTTTGTTCCAGGCTGCCCAGGGATATGTTTTGAAAACAATCTGGACATTTCTCAGCTTGTAAAGTTGTGCTTCTCTTCATAAGGTCTTAAATGTTGTAAGTAGCAGTGTGGAAAGTTATGAATCTTGCTTAGATGTTTATATATTCTACTGCCTTAGATAGTGGCAAAGAAAAATTAAAATAGCAAAATTAGGAAGAATAACAACTTCACAGCAGCTTCCTTGGGAAACTTAAAGATTTTGCCTCTTCCTTTTGATTCCATCAGCATTCCTGCTGTTTTTCCTGTTTTCTGTCTTTTGTTTCATTTACTAGCATTGTTGATTGTTGTACTATGAAGATGTAACCATGGTAACTGCAATAGTTTTGCATTCCCTCTCATAGAAGATGCTTATTTAAACCACTCACTACATCTGGTAAAGACAGTGCTCTGACCTGAGTTTGCCTCTAGCAACCAGAGGATGTGCACATATATTGCAGCTCTGCCTTGTAGAAACAGTACCATTGATGATCAGAAAATACACCTTGAGACAATTTTGGCTGCACTGTTTGACAAACAAATTCACTTTTAGAGCAGAAGAGACACTGCTTCTATCATGGGTACAAGTGAACTTTTTCTAACCAATGTTTTAAAGTCCTTATTGCCACGAGGTTAATGCATTACTTATAGCTGCTTTAATCATATTTTCTATGTCAACTTAGGATTTGGTAAAATCTCAATATTTGGAGGTTTTCTTTACTATGGACTGCACAGAGCATGTTCTCATTTTAAAAAACTGTTGTTATTACCTTATGTGTTCTGTTGCCCTGAACAATTAAATGCAGTGAATATTGGAAGCATACTTTATGTCAAACATCCATAGGATTTCAGATTTTGGTCCTTTTTTGCTTTCCCTTGTGGTACATCTTTTGGGTTCACTTGCATTTATTTCCTGAACAAATAGATGAAACAAAAATCATTGGCTTAGAACATGGGGATTTCACAAGTGATTCTAATTTTCTGATAAACACCAGTTAAAATTGGTTTGTTTGGGTGTTTTTTTGATATCTAGGAAATGTTTGATTACCTCATCAGCTTGCTGTAGAAATTGAGGCATTTGTACGTCTTGACTCAGGAGTTTAGCTTAAAACATCTGCTTCTCTGTAACTATGAAATTAGTAACTGACTAAACACTTTTACTGCCAAGTACTGCTCGAATTGTGGTGCATCATGGCAAAGTGATCCTTTTCTGGTTTTAATTCAGGTGCTATTATGCAACAAAATTAGCACTTTTTGGCCTATGGAAGAGCAATTTGCTTTTTCTCATCTTTCTGTGTATATGTCAACATTACAGATACTGCAGGTGTTTGTAGTCCCACTACCAGAGCTGAAGATTGAGAAGTTGATCCAACTGATATTGGAATAAATTTCTAGTGGAGTTTGTTGAGCAGCTCTAACAAATGTTAAAAATGAAAGATCCTGTTCACTGAGCAGTCCAGAATTGACTTCTGGAGCTTTACATACTGTGCTACTGGGATTCATCAATTACAGTAGTTTCACGAATACAAGCCGCACGGAGTATAAGCCGCACTTCCGGTGCCTCGACAATGTTGCTGTCTTTGTCAATAGATAAGCCGCACCCCGAATATTAGCCGCACTTTCGTTCGTCGCGAGAATCCGTGCGCAGCTTTCACAAATTGGCCAATTAGTAACAGGATCGCGGCATAGCGGGCTTTACTGGCTCGGGGCGGGGCCAGGCAGGCTCGGCCCGCTCATGGTTGCCGACGGGGCCGGGTGGCCCAGCTCAGCGCCACGGCTCGGCGGGGCTGGCCGGGTGGTGCTGCCACCGCCGCCGGGCTCGCTGGCCCCCCTCTCCCGTCAGCACCGCCTCGCTGCCGCGTTTCCTCGTCCTGCCGGCGGGCCAGCCGCTGCCGCTGCTGCCAGGCACGCCGGCCGCCCCGCGCCATGTTAGCTCGCCCGGCCGGCAGGGCTGCCGCCGCTGCCAGGCTCTGCCGGCGGGGCGGCCGCCGCCAGGCTCACCAGCCGCCCCCTCCATCTGCACCGCCGCCGCGTTTGCTCGCCCTGGCCGACACTGCAGGCCCCCGCACCGCCGGGCTCCCCCACGCTGCTGGCCCCGATTCTGCTGGGCTTCCTGCTTCTGCCATGCTCCCCTGCACTGCTAGCCCCAGTTCTCCCAGGCTCCCCCGCCCTGCTGGCCCAGGCTCTGCCGCCCGCCCCCCACACTGCTGGCCCCGCCTCTGCCAGGCTTTCCCACCTCAGCCGGGGCCAGCCGGGCTCCAGCTTGGCTTGGGGCTGCCGCGGGCTCTCACTTCCGTGTTGGCAGCTTTTAGAATATTGTTCATGTATTAGCCGCCCTCGAATATTAACCGCACTTCCGGGTTGCCACCAAACTTTTGGTCAAATTGGTGCGGCTTGTATTCGTGAAATTACTGTAGTTTGCTCCTAACTTGCTTTTAAATCAGTATAAAATTGCAGACAACATCCTGCAGTTTCCATGTAAAACACTTCAGTAGGCTGGTTATATATGGCCAGCTGAACACTACATGGGTTTTTAACTTTCCTGTCACAGTCTTATATAATTGTTAAACAAAATAGTCTGATTTCAAGCTTATTCCACTGTTGTAATTCTTGAAATTCAGATTATAAATCAGTGTACTCTTTCCCTAAAATAAGAGTTTTTCTTTCACTATCCTTGTAAAAGAATTCATGGAGTTGTTATGTCCAAGACCTACTATAAAAGACTTTTTAATATCTTCTAGTGTATGTTTTTTCACAGTGTGTGACATTTATGATCTCTCAGCCCAAGTTTCAGTGGGTGAAAGTCTTGCTGCCATGTCCATTTTCAGCAGTAAGATAAAAAGTAGTGGAGCCAGGATTTTGCCTCAAAGACTTGGCTGGGAATTTGCTAAAATCCAATAAAATCTTAGATTTTTTACATCCTTCTTGATACAAAGGAATATCACTTGACAGTGGTTAATATTAATTCAGTGTGGAGAATGATTACTCACTTGAGTCATCTGAGTAAAAATCTGCTGGCTCAGCCCATACATCACCGCTGTAGTACTTGAGCGTGGTTGTGTAGAGCTCTGCAGGATCTTTTTACCACAATGATGATAGTACAGTATATTGTGAAAGTAATTGTAATGTGCAGTATGTAATTACATGTAATGTATAATTATTTCATAATAGAGAATTGTAGTAAGTATTGCAAAGGTAATTAAAATGTTGTTCACTTTTATATTTTTAAATTCCCCGTTATCACCTTTCTTTGACTTATAAACTAAGAAAAGTTAATTGTTCTCTAACATAGTATTAAAATGTAGTCTTACTTTATTCTTCATTTTGTTTTGTTTCCAGGTGGAGGCATAGCTGTTGGAACCCTTCTCCTCATTGGTTAGTATAGAATATATAGATATTTAAAGCCATATTCTGAAGCATTTCACTCTTTAATGTATTCATTGAACAGCATCTCTTTTCACTGTTTTTTGAAGTCAGACTTTAAGAAAGTATAACTCTCAGGTTCCTTCACTTTGTGTAGCCTTCAGAATGGACTGCTGTCTATCTCAAGAATTACTGGAGGTGAATCAAAACCTTAATTTTAGACAGGCTTGAGCACCCACAAAAATACTCCAGAATTTTGTTTGACAAAATATTAGCACATTTCAGGACTTATTAGCAAAGTACATAAATTAGTTAAGATTTTTTAAACTGCTGTTGGATTCAAACTGTATCATCACAAAGGGGATTTTTGAAGGTTGGCTACCTGAGGAAGATGTGCAATGCAGAACGTTTCAATCTTTTGGTTTCCAGAATCAGCTGAGAAGAAGGTGATGGAAGCTTGCTTTCTGTCAGGATGTGGATGAGGCACACTGAGATGATTAAATAGGTTACACCAGAGTTCCTTTTGCAGACCACAGTGCAGCTCTCTGGGACCATGTCTCCATTGCAGCTGAGGTGTCCAGCTTCCCTTTCTGTTTGATTGAGTTGACACAAAACCAGCAGAAAAAACACAAAAAAAGCAGAAAAAATAAGAATTCTTGTATTAATCTCTACCCTGAAGGAGCACTTGAACCTCATGACTCTCAAAATTGAGAACAGTGGCTAGATTTCAGCCTTGCCTAGGTACAAAGCAGACTGGCACTTGCCTGGGTGATTTGGGTGGTTTCAAAGAAGTTGTGCCTGTAGAGTGTTTTAAGAGCCTGCTTGTCTCTAATCATAGACACCAATAGAAGCTGTGCAGAGTGTGGCTTTTCAGCCTTGAGACAGATTTAATCAATAATTTTCATTCATTTTCAAAAAGGGATGAAAACGTTGTGGTGCTGATATTTTATCTGTTTACTTTCCCTGTGGAAAGACAACCATCACTTGGGGAACTGAATTTGTATCTAGAGTTTTGGTTACGTATTTTGAATTGTTGCAATTCAAAAATTGGTCTTAACGCAGAACAGAACAGTGGGACTTGGGGATAATTTATTTGAAATGTCTTTTAGCCACTATTAGAATTACAGCATGTTACTTTCTGTTGGTATAGGGCTCATATAACCTGCATTAGAGACTGAATAAAATTTTCTGTTTGGCACTGAGTGAGGTAATTGCTCTCACTATGGCTTGTTGTTATTTCAAATCTTTATTTCTGTGTTTTATCCATTAGAGACAATCATTGATGTGTCACTGAGTCTTAGAAAATGTTGATTTTTACATAAAGTATATCAATTAATGTATGGTGCGGTGCAGATTAAGTAATTTGAGTAGTTGCTTGCCAGAAAAAATAACTGACATTACCTAATTCCAACCATATTGGGTTTGAGATGAGCTAAAATCTTGCTGTGGTAAAGGAAGAAGAGAAAAAAAAGTTAGAACCTATCATATTTTCCATAAATCACAGATTCTAAGACTAGATTAATTTTGTCTTCCTATTAAAATATTCACTGTCCCTTCCAGTAGACAGACTGGGTGGCATCCAATGAACCTTCTGGCAGGATAATTGTCATTTAATGAAAGAAGCGGTGCAATATTTCACCACAGGGTGTTGTGGATGTGAAAAACAGTCATGAGAATGCTGATGGCTTGATGGAAGATTTTTTCTGCAAGGACTTTTACCTGAACTTTGTTTCCTCTGAGGGCATATCTGGCCATAGTCTGTGGTAGGTTTTAATTTGCTTATCCCCTGTGTTGGTTGTGTATTTGTCATCTGATCTGAAACTTAGCTTGATGGAAACCCAAATGAGAATGCCTCTTTTAGATCTGAAGACTAATTTTTTTTTCCCAAATGAGACCTACCATACGATATTTTGAAACATATAATTATATACCAAAAAAAATCTGAAAGCAGGAACTATATTTATTCATGACTCATTAGTCTAAAAATTTTAGCACTAATTTTTAAAGTTAGTGTGGGTAACATTGTAATGGCATTGTTAGAATATCCTGTCAGCATACCAAGAAATTCTGTCATGAGATTAGTCTAGGCAAGCTTAATATTATCAGGATTGAAGCTGTCAGTGATAAACCTCCTAGGAAGATCTTTGTGTGTTGTACTCCAAGTGTTATAAAAAGGTTAAATTCTTCCCCCTTCCTTCAACATTCTCTAAGGTGAGAATAAATTGCATTACTTTTAGCTTAGCTCCCTTTGCAAATTAAATGCTCATCTTCGTTATTTGACGCATTATCTTGGTTAATTTAACCAAATAATAGTAGATTCAGGGTATTAAAATATTTATTTTAACTGTTGTGTTCTGAAGATGTAGTAATGGCACAGGTTACTTGAGAAGGCTGTAAAATATTGTTTGAAATATAAGTGTACAAGATTTTAAACTCAATTCATAATAAAGAACATTGTGATTTTCAGTTGAACTTAATTCTATAGTATGTTCTTTTGACAGTGTTTTAATTATATGAAAATTAGAGAGTTGAAGCACATGGTATTCTCACAGAAGATCCTACCTACCAGAGCAGCTTGAAACTTCCTGGGACTTGTTCATCTAACAAGAATTAGGATTTTAACTAGTACTTTAGTTTAAAAAAAATTCTTACAATAGTAGGTTTCTAAGAAGCACTGTGATGTGGAACCCCCATGAAAGCAGCTTGTTCAGTGTGGATGTGAGACCGCAGTTGTGGTTTCATCTGAACCTGCTGCAGAAGATCAGCTTCCCAGAAGAGCCTCCCTTTTCACAACAAACAAGTAGAAGAAACACACTCCTTCCCCTCTCCTCCCCAATGTACTTCAAGCTGTTGCATGTGTGTTTTGCCAGAGTTTTGCAGGAGGATATTATTTTGTTTTTAAGTGTAAGCTTTGTTTATATAACACATTGTGCATGGTGAGCTACAGCACCCTCACTAGATGAGTCCTGGCTACCCTGTAAGAACCTATTCTTGCTTACCTTTAAAAGCCCCAGTTTTGACAAGGTCACTGACAGCTAAATGTTTTAAAGATTATCAGTAGGAGGGGTTTTGTTGGTAGCTGAGGTCAGTTATTAAAAGTTAAAGTTGTCTGGTGAAAAACAGGTTTGTGCTTGTGTGTTCTAAGCCTTGAAGCAGTTTCAACTACTTTAATTAGCTACTATTATTTGTGTTAGGCATGCAATTTAACCTGACTAGTAAGAGCTCTCTTCACTTGTCAATATAACTGAATTTATCATCTTTTTAAAGCTGAAAAAGATAATCTCAAGAGAGGTACAAAACAGTGATTTGCTAAATATAATTCTACAAAATACCAGTTAACAGAATTCACCTTCCTGAAGTATGGCCAAATGCCAAATATTGTAATTTATATGTTTGACAACTCTGGTTTGGCATGTGCTAATTAAATGCAAGTGACACAAAGTATATCCCCTCAAGCTTAGTAAACGTGGACATTAGAAAAGTATCTTTTAAATGGAATTTCAGATTATTAAAATAATCTCATTTTATAACCTGCAGCAATTTGGAGAGATGTTTCATAGCTAGAGAAAGACACACCTTAGGTCATAGGACCACAATGTAGAACCATCTATCTGGTAAAAAAATTATCAATACTGATAGGCTATGACAGGCTTTTGGCAGCTTTAGGGCAACCTGTCTAGACTTTGTGCAGAGAAAAAAAAATAAGCCATCTGTACATTACATTGTTGTAGGCTTATTTTTTCCTCTTACAGCTCTCATAATTTTAAGCAATTATACTACAAAATACCTTCATGCTGTTTAATAGTGATGTTTGAAAGTCAGGTATTATAAATACAGTATTTATAGGTATGATATTTGTTACCTTACAGTGGATTTTGTTCCTGACTTTTTATTCCTCTTCCAGTTCTAGTGGTTATCCTGTATCCCTCTCTTGGAACATGAATGCCTCTGTGCAGAGGGAGATTTCCTTATGGTCACATGGTTACATATCAATTTCTGTAATTACATTTGTTTCCTTCATTTTGAAATCAATTATATTTTTACAGTGCCTCACACCTATCTGCTCTCTTTTGCTTTCTGTGCCCTAGATAAAAGCTGAAAGATTCTATACCTGATTCTACAACCCTCTAATCTCTTTGAGTAGTAACTACAGACGGTCCATACACAAAGGTGCTGAGAATGTCCCTTACGTATTTCACAGCCTATACAGTGTGGTACTGAAAAGACCCATAAATAGGAATTGGTCTTTATCCTTAGTGTTCAGCAAGGTTGTATGTTGGAATTCACTGCACTCACAGTGACAATACTGCTCTTTCTCCATGACTGTTTCAGCCATGAAAGCACCTTATGTGGAAAGAGACCAGTGGATTGCCGTCACAATAGACTATTTTATTTACATCCTTATCTGTAGGATCAGAAGAGTTTTTGTCCTGGAGACAATATGCAGAACTTCTAGATAAATAATCTCTTTTTCTTTGTATAGTTTCACGCTTCACTAGTTACTCACCTGCTACTTAGCTGGAGAACACTCTTTGTTCCAAAAGAATCAGAAAAGCTGCACAGTGCCATGTGACTTATGGTGACTGGACCCAGAAAAGAGGCTGCAGCTGCAAGAGTCTTATTTGTTTATGTGCCTTAGTAGCTGGAAGTGAAGTTCACGATGAAGGCTGCTGGTGGGGCAGCTCTTTAGTGTGGAGGCTGAGACTAAGGATTTGGTCCTGAGTATTGACTAAAATGATCTGAAGTGTTAGTTCCCACATGTACTGAGTGAAGGTAGTTCTTTTGGATGTGGAGGAGTTTGGAAAGATAAAGGTAGCAGTTGAAAATTTATCCTAGCCATTCAAATGCTAAGTCCAAGCATTATCAGGAAAGTATTTCATTCTGGGATTCCATGAAAGTAATCAGTGAGCTGCTGAAGTACCTGTGCTAAATGATTTGTTTGTTTATTTACAAGAAGAAAGCTGTACTTTGGTTTTGAATGGTAACACAGCTATTGAAGCCAGGGCACAATGGATGCTATCAGAAAAGCCCCATATGGATGCACTTTAGATCTTTTGAATACCACAAAAGTTTAGTGACCTAGAAATGAATCAATAAAAAGCATCCTCTATCTGACAAATTGAAGAACTGAGGGATTCTTACAGATGCATTACCTTTAACAATTCCAGATACACTGTTTGTAAAGGCTTTCTGAGACACATCTAATCCTTAGAGTACTGTAGGAGACTCTGTGATGGTTTATATTTAGATCACTCTCCAATTCTTGATTTACTTTTTTTACTGTAAGTTTACTCTTATGAAAATCAATATGTGAAGAAAGGAAAGGCTTATGTTAAAATTATGTGTCCTTACACTGAACACGTTTTTAATTTCCTAACTTGAACATTCCTTGTTGTTTTGCAAAATAAGTTTTGGAAGGGTATGGCAGTGTAAGAGCCACTCTAGCACTGTTTTATTACAAATAAATCAATGAGTCAACAAAATTAATCATAATTTTTGGTAAGTCAATTGAAAGGTTTATATCCCTGTTCTTCATTGCTTTACTTCTGCAATGAGATTTAACATTTCAGCATTTCAAATAAAATTTGAAAAAATTTCTTCTTAACTATTACAGCTGTATTTCTTCTTAGCTTAGTTAAATAATCCCCAACACATCGCATGATTTCATGTGTTTACCCATGGTTTATGGAGTTTCTGTGTTATGTTTGGCACAAAAAAATTGAGTGTTTCTTTCTAAGGAATAATTGTATTAAAAATGATGATCCAGAAAGACTGCCTATATAGTTGTACACACAGACTCAAGCCATAAAGCACTTGGACTAAACGAGATATTTTCTTATATTCCATTAAATGTCACTTAACTACATATCAACTCAGTGTTTCTGTGCCTCAGATGGTAAAGAGGGTGAACTTTAACCTCCAGATAAAAACTTGAGAACCCAAGATTTTTCATTCAGCAAGGATGATATAAATGTTACAGCTGAGGATCTTTCCAGAGTGCCTGATAAGTGTTCTTTTTTGTCTTTTCTTCAAAGGGAGAGAGATCTAAGAGAATCGTCTCCCTCCAGTGACATCTGCGGCAGTGATGTGATTACAGGGAAGCCTTGGTAGCTTCTTTCAGGTAGCTCAGACAATTTAAAAAAAAATGTAGATCTCATGCTGCCACTTTGATTTCTAGAGGTCTTTGGTTCTTAAACTGAGAGCTTCATAGCTGGAGATTAGCACATGGAAATCAATATACTGTGAATAATATATTATGAATGATAAAGCAGCAGGCAACCAAAGCATGAATAACCAGGGAGCCATTGTTTGAGGGGGCAGGAGCTCTCTGTGTTCTGGGCTCAGTTATAAGGGACACTTACTCAGCATAGTTTTATTTTCCCTCTTGAAACAGTTTAAGCAGGCTACAAGGACTGTATATACAAAATACAACAGTAATACTTCTTCAAAACCTTAGCTAATGTCAGTTCTGCCTTTTGTTTCTGAAATGGTAATGTTCAGTTTTATCTAAGTGAGTCTCATACCTGGATCTACATCCTCAGTCTCATCACTGAGTTAGTAGGAAGGCAGTTCTTCGGTAACACTATTAATGGCTTTCTAAGCCTGCAAGAGTAAACTGTATTAGTATTTAATTTAAAGCTCCAAATTCTCAGGTAAATTGCAGTTTGTAATTCTTTGGAAATCTGTCCTGATGAAATTTTGCAAGCTTTTGTCAGTCCTGTACTTTTCATGATTCAGAACTACCCATATTTGTCCAAGACCATTATTAAAAATAATTTTTAAAAAATCAATGTGTTGTTGCAAGTACATTGAAGGCTAATATAGCCTCCTAAGCAGGTCAACAGTATCAAAGGTAATTTCTATTAATACAATCTAAATTCTTAAAATTCTAAGACTCTACAACAAACTGCTGAGTGGCTAGTACTAGTAGTAAAAGTGTTGTAATTATTTTATTCCCTCTGGCTTATTTGGATATCCAGTTTTTAGTGACTAGATTAGGAAACCTTTTGCTCTGTTTTGAGCTACTGCTTTAGAGTGACTTCTAGTGACTCTACTATCCCAAATGCTGAATTTAAAAGTGAAATTTAAAAAAGCAGGAAATAAATTCTGTTTATTCAGAATAATATCTGAATACCCAACCCCAATAACCCATGGGGAATATCAATTGGAGAACTGGATTTTTTCCAGTGGTTATGAATACTTGATTAGTCTAAGCACTGAAAGTATCATTACACATGCAAGATATTAGAAGTGTAGAGTGCAACAATACTTCCCTGTGATTCTTAAGTGTCCCCATTGCTATTCGTTTTCTTTTACCTTTATGGATATACACTTTCCTTCTTTCCTTTTCTCCTTCACTACCTTGATTCATTTTGATTCTGGTACATGACAAAGTTAGAGTATTTTTATTTTCCTCTTTACTGCTTTTTGCAAGTTGGATGTAAATGGCAGCTTTTTTATTTTCTCTCTTTGTCACTGTTTTTTTTTTTTGTTTTTTTTTTAATTTTGCTATTTGATACGTGTAGTTAGGAAATACTTTCCAAGTCACACAAAGAATGAATTGAGTTTTGTTGGTTCAGTATAAAGAAATCTCTCTCTCTATTTTTCTGCCTCAACATCCCTGTGAGTTGTCTTCCAGCTGCCAGAATAAGAGGTGAAAAAGTGAAACCTAATGTAGCACATCTATTTTTCTCCCAAAAAAAATAAAATGCATCAACACTGCTCTTGTTATTTCCTACAAATGAAGAATATCAGAGATGGTTCAGATTTCAGTTGTTATGCATGCATCCACTTCCCATAGCTTGAAGTTAAACTAAGTTTTAATTGTATGAGTTCGTTAAGACTTCCTAGTTCTGGTAATTTCTGACAGCTTGCACAGGGAAGCTGAAGGAAATGCTGGTCTTTCTGAAGTCAGAGTTTGTATTTTCATTTTGGTGGGCCAGTATTCACAATGTCTGCAAACAAGTATTGTCTCACTGCTTAAACTGTACATTCATGAGTCTTTTGAATTTGCTCTGATTTTGCTCTGGTTACGTTTCAAAACCAGCATTGCTAATTGTTTGGTTTCTTCAATATATCCATTTGGCTTTAGTAGTTTTCACAGCTTTGGAAGAAGTACAGACATAATTCTGAATGTTACCTCTGTATAGGTTTAGCATGCCAAATTAGGCTGAATTTTGAAAAGCACCAGATAACAATATTTTAAGCAAGTTTTAAGCACTAAGAATACAAATATTAATATATATATATATATTAATCCATAAATTCAGCCATCTTAGTTGATACTTATGGGAAGCCTTGTCAGGAATGCATTCTTACAGTATCCCATCCATATCTTAGAATCAAGTTCCTGATTGAGAACTATTCCTTTGGCTTGAAAAACTAGAAATACAATATTATCAAACATTATGTTAAAAGTTTTTGAGTCCTGTTTTACCTTTGATCTCTGTTGTACATTATATACTCCAGGAGATAGACCCAAAGAGGCCTTTTACAGTGTTGTGAACCTACAGGTGGGCAATTTATGTAACAAAAAACCGAAATCCAACTATTCTTGTTTTCACAGAGGAAGATAAATACGGCCTTTACTCCAATTTGTTGTTCAAGTATTTTCTCACAGAGGGAATTGTCTGTGGGCATGACCTGTTTGTTGCTTCTGCCAAAGAGCATCCTGACAACATTTTGAAGGTAAAGACCCATTGCTTTTGATAAGTAAAGCTGTAATCTCCTGATGAATTAAATGCATTTTAAAGTGTATATATTGTGTAGCAACAAATTGGATTCATCTTGGTGATTCATAAGAATGTCTTGGGAGGTACAGGAGTGTTTAAACTAGCCAGATTTGGGAATTAAATTCAGGTCTGCCTCCCATCTATGGACAATGGAGTAAGATCCTCCCAAGGCCAAATCAGACTCGGAACCTGTTTATTCTTTGTTGTGGTTATGGATGAAAAGCAGACAACCTGGCTGGCTTAGTGGAATGGTTTCAATAAACTCAACTGCTTAGAGGTTCCTCCTGCCCAGGAGGCAGAGTAGTTAACCTGCTTCCAGTATGTTGTGGTAGAAACAGTGTACAGTTTGTGTGGTTATTTATTGTAGTTTCCTGTAGAAAATAAAAACATCATTTAACATCTTGATGATTTCCTTTACACTTACATTTCATTGTGACTCTTTTTTGTGTAGGGAACATGGTGAGCTTTGGATCAGGTCATAGAGAAAGGATCCCTTCAGACTTCAGTGGACTCCCTATCAAACACTGATAGTTTCTGTTATGAGAAAATTGCATAAGGGAAAAAGCCTGATCTACAGTGCAAAAAATGCTGAAGTGTGAGGATAATCTTGCAAAATTTCATTAAATATTTGATGTCTTTCTGAGGCTGCGTTTTCCTAATATCAGAAGTAACATATAATTTACTGATTACTTCTGCATCAAGTGAAGTCTGCCTATTTCCTTAAGTGTCTTCAGAGACTATTTCTGGACAAAATTATTTCTCTTCTGTTTTCCTACCTAGGGATGGTAAATTCTATGCCTTACCTATTGAATATTATCCTCAGTATTCAGGAAAAAGTATTTTCTTAATGAAATTAAATTATTGTAGTTGTAAAAAATTAATTTTTTTGTGCTCTTGAACTTAAAGGAGGTTCATTTAAGGATGAAATTTTTTCACACTTTTAGTTTAGAATAAAGGTTAAACAAATAGGTTAGAATATTATTTTCAAGTATGAATTACATAAGAATGTGCTATTTTTTTAATTAAGTGGTTTTAAATAACTGATAATCAAGTATTGACTCCATGATGATACAACACGATTGTTGCAGGTGTTTTTCTCATTGAGATACAATTATCCAAATTAGTATTTTTACTGCATTGCATTAAATTTTCTTAAAATGGAGTAGCTAATGTACATTCTGTTTTTCTTTCATTCACCTTTGATTCAGTTGTTCATAGCCTGTCATGTTTTTTGTGGCTCCTTTACGCCTTTATGTGATAATCATCAGACATTGTTACATACATCTACCATACATCTTGTACCACTTTGACTTTGGGGTCAGTTAGTTTGATGTGCCTCTGTTGTCTGATATGGAATAAAAATTTTCCTTCTTAATTTTCAGGGTAGACACTAGGCAGGAATGCTGCATTCCTCTGTTCTAACTGCATGGTGGTGCTGCTATAAGAGACTATAAATGGAGGGACAATATTGCTGCAGGAAGTTTGAGGAAAACAGAATCTTGTTTTGATTTCTTCCTCCCTTTGTGTCCTTGTGGATCCAACAATCTTCTTGTCTGTGCTGTTTATTCTCACCTTGACTATTCAACACTTCCTTTGTTTAGCAGACAAGGCACAGCAGAGTTAATTTCTGTGATTTGTATTGTGTCAGTGAAGTAACCCTCACCTTCAGGCACTTCAAGAAGACCTCTCCTGTCATAAAAATGAGCCACTTGGGATTTGGATGACTCCACCAAGTTGGGATTTTAATATAGCATAACTTACCATTGAATAACATGGTCCTTTATTTATTGAGATTAATACTTAATTTATTTTCAGTATCTGATTGGACTGTGTTTTTTACTGGAAAGGTAACACAGACATGGTAGATATCAACCTGAATTACTCATTATGCTTGGGTTTTATTTTGTAAAATTCAAGTATGGATTCAATATATTAGCTGGTGTATTTCATAAAGGCAGTTCATTAACTGTCCATACCATGTCCATATTAAATGTCCATTTCATGGTCAGTCTATTTGCATGTTCAGTTCTCTGTTGAGATGCCCTAATTGCCCTATTCCAATTTTGTGATGTGATTGGAAGTTTCTTGAACCTATAACCAAGACAAATATTGCTGATAGTAGGAAGAGGAAAAGACATTCTTATAGACCATAATTATCTTGAAATTGTGTATAACTAAAAGACAGGCAGAGGATAAAAAGCCCTGATCAGCTGCCTAAGATATATTATATTACCACCCACCAATTTATCCATCATCCTTTGAAAATATATTCATGCCTTTTGTAGTCAAAGCTCCTTCAGGAAACTGGCATTAAGATGTAATGCTGAAAAATTATACATCTCTGGTAAAACCTACAGAACTGTATACATGCTGGTTTCTAGAAAGTATTTTAAACATTTGAGAGCATTTCACTCCATATTCTTCAAAAAAAAGGGAACTTTTTACTCTAAGGGCATAAATACTGGGAATGGCATATAATATAAGAAATTATATGGTAACTTCTGTGGCTGATCATAAAATAAAACTGCTTGCATTGGTAAATGAAAAATCTATTTAATAGTAAAATTACTTCAGGTTTGGCATTAAAATTCTACAGCTGCCTAAACTGCCTATAAAACAAATTCTTTACATTTATTCCTGATTATATTATTTAGGTTGGGGACAGAACTGAATCTCACAAGTTTTAATGAGGAAAAAGGGATTATTTATAACTTCCCTTGACAATAAAGATTGCTCTGTGAAGTTGCTTTTCCTGTGGAGCCTGTGCAAAGTGGGATGGAGGACACCAAGCTGTGTGCTGCACTGGGGACACTGGAGGGCAGGGATGCCACCAGAGGGACACTGACAGAGGAGAGGCTCAGGAGAGCCTCATGGAGCTCAGCAGGGCCAAGAGCCAGGTCCTGCAGCTGGGCTGGGGCAGTGCCCAGCACAAACACAGGCTGGGCTGAGAATGATTGAGAACAGCCCTGAGGAGAAGGGCTCAGGGGTGTTGGTTGACAGGAAGCTCAGCAGGACCCAGCAATGAGCACTCCCAGCCCAGAAAGCCAAATGTGCCCTGGGCTGCATCCAGAGCACCGTGAGCAGCAGGGCAAGGGAGGGGATCCTGCCCCTCTGCTCTGCTCAGAGCCCACCTGGAGCTCTGCACTCAGCTCTGGGGCACACAGCAAAAAATGGGCACAGACCTGCTGGGTTGAGTCCAGAGGATGCCACAAAGATGCTCAGAGGGCTGGAGCACCTCTGCTGTGAAGATAGGCTAGAATTGGGGTTATTCAGCCTGGAGAGGAGAAGGCTCTGGGGGGACCTTCCAGCAGCTTTCCAGTTCCTAAAGGGGTTCCAGAGATTGGAGAGGGGCTTTTCACAAGGGCAGTGTAGTGACAGAATAAGGGGAAATTATTTTAAATTGACAGAGGGCAGACTTAAGTTGGATATTGGAAGAAATTTTTCCCTTAAAAGGTGCTGAGGCTCTGGCACAGTTGCCCAGAGAAGCTGGGGCTGCCCCATCCCTGGAAATGTCCAAGACCAGGCTGGATGGGGCTCTGAGGAATCTGGGATAGTGGAATGAGATGATCTTTAAGGTACTTTCCAACACAAAACATTCTGTGATTCTATGATTTGTTTTGTAAGGAAGTCTTACAGGAGGTTATTGTGCTAAAAAACAAACCAGCATCCCCTGTAGCCCTACATTTA
Organism: Catharus ustulatus; assembly: GCF_009819885.2. Classification (NCBI taxonomy): domain Eukaryota; kingdom Metazoa; phylum Chordata; class Aves; order Passeriformes; family Turdidae; genus Catharus; species Catharus ustulatus. The sequence goes on along the minus strand of NC_046226.1, from coordinate 61,436,216 downwards.
ACCTGTGGGACCCTGGCCAGTGCTGGATCAGTGACCATTCCATTTGGTACCTGGAAGGCTGAGGTGGAAGAGTGAGAGGTGCGGAACTGCTTTCTAGAACTGTTCAGTGCCATGTGTGATTATTGCCTTTCAATGGAATTTCTGTTTTCAAGTGGGATTTTGACTTCAGGATACTTCTGCACTGAGCTGGGATTGCCTTTTGGAGATTCTCTAAGAAGAAGAAAGGATAAAGGGTGTCACAGTGAAAGGGGAAGATGCAGCTTCCCATGGTGATGAAGCTGAGAGGGGCATGTGGGCGACTGTACTGGCTGTTAAGAAAACAAACACTAGGAACAACATTTTAAAAACCCTCCAGGAACACTGTTTTTGAAAGTTCCTAAGTTGGAAAAATCTCTAAAGCAAAAAGTGCATTTTAAAGTGTGTTTTGCTTGGGTATGTAATTTGGAGAAGACTAAAAAATTCTACCTTCAACAAATGAGAACAGAAAGTGCTCATTGTCTCTTTTCCTTCTGAAAAAGTGAATGCAGGAAGAACCCAGCAAAATGAACTTTTATTATTTCCATTTTATTGTATTATTTCCATTTTATTATTATTTGTTTAAAAAACCAACAGCAATAAAAATGGGGGAGCTACTGTATTATTGTTTGTGCAGACAATGCCTTGGAAGTAAACATTGCTGTCTACATGGACTCTTTTTACTTCAGCAAAGTACATTCAGCTATGATGCTTATATTTTTCTTTCATGAATGTGATTCTAAACCATTGTTTTTTCAAAAGGAAATACGCAAACCTGTAAGAAGTTATGAAGCTGGTGGCCAGAACTGTCTGTTTGCAAAGAGTGCTGTTCTAATTATTTGCTGTCTCTTTGCTAGCCAGTATTGGGAGATAAGCTATCTGACATTTTTAGATGCTCATAAATTAAAAGCATTATACCTCAAAAGGTAAAAATATGTGCAAATAGGACTATGTTCAATTTTTTTTTTATACATTTTCAAAATGCAGGGACTTGTTGCAGTGATTCAGCTGCTGCATACTGTTAAATGGTGTCACTTAATACACAGAAATCCAATTACAGTTACAGCAGAAGTGAACTTTCCTACTACCTACCTCTCTTTCTGAAGCCTTTTGGTAGCACAAAGATGAGGGTTGAGGCTAAGCCTGGCAGATGAGTTGAAAAATCTAATTTCTATATTGTGTAGCTCTTGCTCATCTGTTTACTTTTCTTACTTGCATTTTGGGTAAATGTTTTACATTTTTCATTGTTAAAATGTAAATATTTGATTATATTGTAATGTACAATTTTCTCCATTAAGAACTGTGTTATAATCTTGACATAGAAGTTGTAGAGGTGTGAAAGAGACACTTTAAAAAAATTTCTTCTGCTTAAAAATAATGAAATCTTTTTAAGCAGTACCCTCTCTGGAAACTAAAGCATAAAATCTTGTCTTTGTCAAAAGTTAAGACCAATCTAACAAATAGATTTTCTAGAACCAGAAATAATTAATGTCTGGCTTAAATTTCTGATTTCTTATCTGCCAATCCTTGTCTATTCATTAAGGAAATTTTCTTTCATCATCTCAGTTCTGAACTTACAGGTCTTCTAAGCACACATCTTGTCCTTTTAAATGTATGATAAAAATGATAAACCCTAAATGTTTAGGTTTCAATGCCCACAAATGTGTGTTTAACAAATCTAATTGGTAACTCGTAGAGTTGCTTTGCTCAGTTAATGAACTCTTGCTTCCAGTGCTCATCTCTGAAGGTTTTCATGAATAATGCTGTTATCATTAACTCTGGGCTTAGGCTAGTGCATTATATACGGCAGCAGAGTTTACAGAGTTTGGTACAAGGACACTCAGTTCCTTCATCTAATTTTAGTTTCCCATTTTCTGCTGTATTTATCTGTCACATGCTTAAGCATTCATGAACTGATTCAGAAAATGATGAATTTTTTTTTTTTAAATCATCTGATTGTCTGATGGGCATTCCTGGGTTTAAATGTTGTGAAACACAGCCATAGTGCAAGGGAGTTACAGCAAAAAAGTTCTGTGACTTGACTGTAGGGTTCACTTCTGTGTATATGAAGTACAGAATATATTCTCATGGGTTAAAAATATACCACTTAGAGTGCTTGCAATTGACTTTTCTTATTTCCTAAAATAGAGGAATATTGCTTCCTGTTTCCCTTCACACAATTCTCCTTTACCCTGGCCTGACACCCATTAGGTCTTTCTGAATGTCATGAAAAATTTCTGTAGAGCAGCCTTACCTGGAGATGGAAATAAGTTGTTGCATAAGGGCTGCTAAAAGAAGAAAAATTCTGTATCCATTCATTTATGTTCTTTAACAATACACCTTGTATTCACAAGTATTTACAATCAAAATGGAATCCTCCCCCCTTTTGGGAGTAGGGCCCTTTAAACTGACATTTATATTATACATTGTTGAAAAGAAAATATTTACACTTCCTGACTTACCATCTGGTGTCCTTTAAATACTAAAAATTAACATGATGAAAATGAGCCTTAAATTCATGTGAATTTAGCTATTTAAATATTGTTGTTACAGAGCAAGTGTGAATTGTACTCCCGTTGGTATTTTTTTATTTCATGTTTTTCATCATACTTGCATTTCAAAATAGTTGCATAAACCCATGTGAAAAGCATATTTATTCATACATAAATAGATAATGTTTTAAATTCTTAAGTTCTATTAATTATGCAGTTATTGAAACCTGTAAGGATCAAAGGATTTTATATAAGAGGGATTTCACATACAGCTTGGATTATGTTGCTAAATAATAGCACAGTAGTACATCTTTAGAATTGTAAAATAGCTTAGAGAGGAGTATGATGCCTATAGTTGGTGTAATGCATTGGTAATTAAGAGGGTGTGAGGTTAAGCTTCATTAACTGCTGTGGGATTGTATCTTGGATTTTATTATCCCCTGGAGAACATAAGAAGTGAGAGAGGTCAAACTGTTAGAATCTGATTTTCCTTCGTGCATCTGCCAAAACAAGGCAGGAGAAGTAATGTGGCAGCAAACACAGAAGGACCTGGATTGCTGGCAGATACAGGTCGTCCACCAGTTTATTGCAAAGATAAAAGGTTTATTACTGAAATAAATTATGCCATCTTTGCAGTAAAACCTTCATAGCTTGGTTTGCAGGAAACAAAATTATTTTAATTGCATTGTCATTTATGATGACCGCTTCAGAAAATATTTTTTTCTCCCAAACTTTTTTTTTTTAACAGCAACAAGCTTCCTTCTCTCCAGCCAAACTGCCCTTAATAACTTTAGCACTTGTCTGCCTTTTTGTTCATGCTGCATAGCAAAGACTTGTATTTTAGTTGACCCCAAGAATTGCTGTATTTTTTTTTCTTATTTTAACTAATGCACTGCTACATGCTTTGTTTTTTTATATACCTTATGAAAGATTTGTCTTTTTTTAGCCTGGGAAAATGTAACAGTTCTCAGAAGTTGACACACTGATGCCATGAAATTGTCAGCCCCAAAGCTTTTCAGAGTTCTATGATGTGGGAGCTGAGATATTTTTCAACAAAAATAAATTAAATAGAGAGGTGATGAGCTGACAGCCCAAGTCTTCTTTTCTTGATCCATTGGTTAAATAATACTTTTGTTTCCAAATTCTGGGTGAACTTTTGTAAATAAATTCGGCATGTTTTGGTAATACTGTGTTCTGAAATTCTGATTTTAAGAACATAAATTTATTAAATCCTAAATTATGTAATTCTTGGAGAGTAATGAAGTTTTTCATGATGCTTTCTTTTTGAGGATATATCTGTGTCCTGACAACTGGAGACTCTGACACTGAGGTGCTTGCTCTGTGTCATTCAGGCATGGTCAGGTTTGGGAGCAGTTACTTCCTTGAAAGAAAGAATAGCTTTTAATTACCAGTGTCAGAAGAGGGGGAAAACCTTTTATTCCAGTTCTAGTGACTGTGAGAATAAAAGCAGATATGAAGAAAAGAAGAAATGTGTAGATCATTTCAGTATTTTCAGTATTGCCCACAAAGCAAGTTTATATAACCTTTCAATGGCTGTATTTCTCCCCACTCCCAAGCCTACTAAAGTTTTAAGCTCTCTGCCTTTCCAAATGTGCTTATATGAAGTTCTATCTGAAAAGTTAATTTTTTTTTTTGGTTAAAATTGACTAAGATGCATGAATCAGTACATCCTAAGGAAAAGCAGTGACCATCTAGGTGTTCTGCTGTCTTCAGGCATGGTGGCTTCTAATGAACACTGACATATTTTCAAACAGCACCTGCATGTTCTGCCTCTCACACAGTTCAGTGTAAATGGAATTGAGAGTGTCTGAAGCTGAGATAACAGTGATAGAGTTGGGATGCAAATCTGGAGGTAAACAATCTTTGTTAGCTCTGCTTATTATTCTTTAAATAGAATATGATGAAATTACAGATATATTCTGGCCTTGAATAGGATTGGAATTCTCCCCCCCATTTGTGTTCAAGTACATACTGGAATGTATTTAACCAAGTTGATAAAAAAGGTTGAGCTCAGGCTGTTGGTCTTCAGAATATCTAAAGGCAGAGCACCTTCTTCAGCAACTTTATTTTGTGCAAAGCCTCCTCAGAGGCCATGCAGTCCACAAGCACCACATTCAAGGGTGTGATTCGGGAAGTGTTTGCTTTAGAGCAGAGTTTTGGCACAGAAAATTGCATGGCTGTGAGATGTAGCCCCAGACATGTCTTAAATCTCAGTGTCCCTTGCTTCTTGCATAGGGACAAGAACATGGTACATCAAAGGAATATTCTTTAGCTAAGCATTGTAGTTATTTGAGAAAGCAGCTTGGGATGTAAGAGCTGTTCTTGGTCTGAGAGAGTTCTTGGAGTGCTCCTGGTCCTCTCTGTGAGGTGCAAGGGACAAGACAGCACAAAGCAGACCTGAGCTGCTGATCCATGTGCTCACTGCTCAGGAGTCATGGCTTTGTCATGGTGCTTTGTGTGATTTTAGTCATGTTTAAAGCATTTTCTATTATCAGAAGTTGTTTCATTATGTCAAAATAAAAACTCTTTATTGTGTTAGAAATTCAAAGCAAGCTATCTATACTGAGGAAAAAAAAAAGAAAAAAAAAGTCAGATGGATACTTAGATGGATTTTCATCTCTGGCAGCCAAAATCTTTTATCAGCTTCAGGTGAAACCATTCTTCCTTGATCTCTTAATCTGCTTCATTCTTAGCAGCAGTTAAGACACACCACAGTGCCTAATTGTGTTGCACTGATAGTGTGTCTGTCTCTGTTTTGGGCTGAGTTTCTGGGTGTCAACAGCTGGGATTTGTAGTGTTTCCCTGCCACTGAGGGCCATGTAAGAAGGTTTTGTTCACTGACTGGAAGGCAGGAACCTTTTGTTACATGAGGTTATTTGAGCAGCTTGTACTTTATCAATAATACAGTAATTTCACGAATACAAGCCGCAGTAATTAGACAAAAATTTTGGTGGAAACCCGGAAGTGCGGCTAATATTTGGGTGCGGCTAATCTATGAACAAAAATGTGATATCTGCCCTTACCTAGTATCATACCAGTCCAGTCCCGAGCTGAAACAGTTTGAAATCCATGGTTTCCCGTTGTTCCGATGATGAACCAATCAGAGAACAGCTTATTGCCTGCCTGTGGATGGCGGCTTTACTGAGGGACGGGGGTTGTTATCGGGGAGAGTTACCTCGGCAGTTCGATAAAAGTGTGTGATATTTCTCTGTACTTTTTAAAGTGTTTTCAGTCTTGTGCGGCTACGGGGCTGGCTGGGCTCGCAGGGAGAGGGCTGGGGGAGCCTCTCTCCCCGCAGGGAGAGGGATGAAGTGGGCAATCGGCTCGCAGGGAGAGGGCTGGGGGAGCCGCTCAGCCCGCAGGGAGAGGGGTAGAACGGCCACTCGGCTCGCAGGGAGAGGGCTACAGCGGCCGCTCCCCCCGCGGGCCACGAGGGCTACAACGGCCACTCCTGTGCCAGCATGGAGATGTGGCTCCGCTCGGAGCTCAGCTACCTGCCCGCGCGGCTGAGCGGCTGTTTAAAGGCAACGCGGATCCATTGGGAATGCTTGCAAAATGACCACACTATTGTTCCTGTCTTTTTCGGCTTGTAAATAAAGGGTGTGTCTTTTTTCACTTGGAAACAATGTTTCCGAGGTTGGCAGTAAGCCCCGGTGATCCCGCGATTGTGTTACTAAATGACGACTTTGTGAAAGTTCGCGGCGAACTAAAGTGCGGCTAATATTCCGGGTGCGGCTTATTTATTGACAAAGACATCAATGTTGCCAACACACCGGATATGCGGCTTATACTCCGTGCGGCTTGTATTCGTGAATTTACTGTACTTGGAGAACCTCTCACTCTTATTGTCTTGACCTCTGTTCTTTTTTCTGCATAAAGTACATTTTATGTGTAAAATATACAGATTTATGTATTTATCTCCCTGTCACAAATTTGACTTTCCCAAATACTACACAACAACAATGAACCAGCAGCACTAATGATAGGCATTTGCAGTGATTCTAGGGGAGAAAAATATTAAATAGCTTTAAGAAATATTGCTGATGTTTTCCTCTTTACCTCCAGGAGGGAGAATTTTCCAATATGAATTATACAATATACCATAGGTGTTAGCTTAATTTATGCAAAAGAAAGAAAGTAGCACATATTGTTTGTAAGGTTATGTATAGAAATACATGCAGGTTTTCTTTGCTGTGTTCTTTAATATAAAATAAGTGTAACACTAAACCCAAAATGGGTGTGTTTTAACTTTTGGCTTTGCAGATGATGTGAAAGCTGCCCAGTGATGTTACAGCAGGGTGAGGTAGCAAATTCTTCTATCATTGCTAGTGTCTGAAACAGGAGCAAGCTCAGGGAGTTTGATGAAATGTTTAAGCAAGATTTCATGATGTCTGGCAGGCACTTGTTTTCAGAAAAAAGCAGAAATTGCCCACCACTATAAAATTACCTGGGAGCAACTTGATCTGGAAATGTTGTTTGGGCCTCCACATTACTTCTTTGCAAAACTCACTCTTTTAAATGAATATTGGTTGGGGTGGTTTTTTTAATTACTATTAATTCAGGAATGTTCTGAGGTTATCAAGTATCAGCTCTTCACTGAAAAAGAAAGACCTTTTTTATGATAGGAAGTTTAAACCTATGAATAACTGTATGAGGAAGTTAAATCTACACAATAGTTTAACTGTTCAGTATGTGTTTTCCAAATAACACCTCAATTGGAAAATAAGATTGATTAACTCTGAGAATAGCTGAGTTATAAAATTAACAACTCAAAGTAACTTTTTTTTTTTTTTTAGAAAAATACTTTATATAATGCTCTTAAATGTAAATGTAAATTTTTTGTATCTGCATATATGTGAAATTCATCAGGGTGACTGTCAGCTCTAGTTTATATTTATACTTTCTCAGAACCTCTCAGTAATGTTCTGTTTTCATTTTGTCCTACCTGACAGAAATTTTTGATTTGAAATCTTGTCTGCTTTCTTGCTTGGTAGATGTAACGGAACTCTGTCTAAAGTAATTCTTTTTTCTTTCTTTTTTTTTTTTTTTACTGGAACAGCTGTTATACATCTGTAAATTTAATGAAAACTGTAAATGTGAAATCAAAATTTTCATCTTTGTGTAGCTTTCCTACCCATAAAGCCTAATTTTTACTATCATAGTAATGAATTTATTGTATGCAAGTATATTTTTTAAACAAGCTGTAAGAAATCTGCAAATATAGCTCTGTACATAATCATTCTCATGAATAGTCATTACCAGGCTTTTGCAGTTCATTTGTAAAAGCAAAAGAAATAAACTTACTTGTTCAAAGGTGTGCTTTGTGTCTTTTGCTGAACTGCTCAAACACATACATACACTTCTTCTATTTCTGCACATTTATTAATTATAAAGTTTATAAGTACCTCAGAGACTGTAGTGACCAATCCCTGACAGAGACAGAAGCAACTTTCTTAAATCTCTTTTTTTTCAATAATTATAGATGTTAGGTTAATTTATGCAAAAGAAAGAACATAGCACATATTGTTTGTAAGGTTATGTATAGAAATACATGCAGGTTTTCTCTCCTGTGTGCTTTAATATAAAATAAGTGTAACACTAAACCCAAAATGGGTGTGTTTTAACTTTTGTCAATGAATGTCATGTGGGTGTTTATGGTCAGCATAAACCCTGCCTGTGTGCAGTGTGTGCTGTGTGTCCCATCCTTCAACTGAGATTCTTCTTCTACAGTTTTCAAATTTGCTGTTTATATGTCTCCACACCCAATACATTGTAACAGAGATCCTGGCTAGCTGGGGTTTAACCCTTGAGGCATATCACAGTTCTTCCTCAAGAGTCTTTGCTCAGTGAAAACACAATTTTCACCTAAGTCTTGTTCTGTTTTAAAGCAGACCCAGATTTTTGCCCTCCAGCTTAAAGGGATGGGTGTGATAAAGTTGGGTCAGAAAACTTCATTGCACTTTATTTCTCCAGTAGGTGTAGAAGCCCATTACATGAATTCTGAATTCATCATGTGTTGTTTGCTTTTTCAGCAATGCAGCAGAGTGTACTTTAGAAACTTTCAGAAAAATCCAGAATTAAACATTTTCCCCTTTTCCTTTCCTGTGTTTGTGCCCATGATCCATCATGAGTAGATCTGGTTAGCAGAAGGGAAAATTCAAACCATCCTGGTGTCTGTGGGATGTTGTGGTCTGCTGGATACTTCTGAAAGATTTACAGATCCTAACAAGGATCTTATGTTAAAATAGACTTAAATCTGCTATGCAGGGAACTTGCCCACTCTCAGAAATGGAGTTTAGGAGATCAACCCTTAAAGAAAAATTACCAAAAAAATGAATATGGGTCCTACTCAAGATGAAGTAGAGCATAAAATGTGGTGTTTCCATTCTGCTTTTTTTTTTTTTACTTCTATAATTCATTTTTTCCAATAGTAATTACATGGGGGGGTTTTCCTGCTCAGTATTAGTAGGAGGCAGTCTTTCAGAGGAGTTATTTTAATCAGGCTTTGTTACAGATTTTACAGCTGCCCATTATACTCAGATAATTGTATTATCTTGCTGGAGGGGGGTGTGGATAAAAATCTGAACTGCCATTTCTACTGTAGATAGCTGACATTCTTTTGCTCTCTACCTGTAGGAACTTCCAGCCCCTTTGCTTGATGATACCTACAGGAAGGAATTGGGAGATGAAGCAGCAGTTGTTAATTCTGAGGATTTTCAGGATTCTATGAAAATAGCCTGGCGCTACCAGAATTTACCAAAAATGGAGGTAATAGCTATTTCCTACTTCTTTCCTCTTGCACTCCAAAAGAAATCTGAAAAGCAAATGCTTTTCAGTAGAATCTAAACAATAGAACTGCTAATGGGCAGTGTTACAGGATTGCCTCTTGAGGGAAAATTATCATACACCACTGAATGTTGTAATTACTAGTGATACAAAAAGAAAGGGAATTTCAGAGTTTGCAGGTACTCTAAAACTCAATACAGACAAGAGTAATTTTTAAATTAAAAAAAAAAAATTAAGTTCCATGGGATTTTTCAATGAGTGTTATTAAAATGAGACAGATTTTTATGCAAGTTAGGATAATGTGCTTGCTTACAGAGTTGGACCAAATTTAGTTGTACACAAATTACTTAAGTAGGTTTAATCAACAGGACTTACTAGATGTCTGCAGTGAAAGTACTGTGTTGGAGCAAGCTGTTGACCTGCTTATCCATGTGCATAACAACTAAAGCAAGCACTTGAGATTATATCAGCTTCACTGTCACTGGAAACTAATCACTGTGCAGGGACAATGTAAGAAACAAGCTCAGTGGTCAGTCTTTCAGAGTTTACAGTTGTTAAGTGTTTTGTGAATAATCAATCTCCCATGGCTGGTGACTTTCTTATTTAATCCAGTAGCACATTCTTTAACAAAATCGCAGCATTTCTGACTATCCAGAATAAAATCCTGGTTTTGTCTATACATTTTGGTCTACATTTATAAATTCTGGTTTAAATGTGGTCATACCTGCCTAGTAAGTTCAGCTGTATTCTTAAAAACATAATTGGAATGTGACAAAATGATCTTACAAGGCTTGGCATGTTTGGTTTTCTGTGAAATTGCACAGACATGGCTATACAGTTGTGTCAGAAAAGACTTATATATGGTGACATGCCAAATCAAACAGCCTCCAGGGTAATCATATAATCTCATCAATTTTATTATTGTGGAGCTTGCTGTGCCACTCTGAACCATCCCCAAAATAATTTGTCTGTTTTAAAAACTAGCAGAGTTCCTTGTACATTGATATGAAAACAATTGCATGTTGTTAACAAATTGTTTTCTGATGTTCTAACAAAATACAAAAATATTTTAAAATCCAGTTGGGTGTGCACTTAGCTTCTTGAACTACCTAGCAGTAAACACTTCTTCCACTAATGTAATACTTCCTGAAAATGTGTCATGTACATGCCCTTGATTATTGCAAATTGATTATGCAAACTAGAATAAGATGGTCAGTCTTTTGGGGGGAGTTTCCCTTGTTGTTGTTGCTTTTTGAATTGGATTTTGATCATTCTCAATAATTGAGGTACAATATTTTTATGTGTATTTTAAATTTATTCAAAATCTAAAACACAAATAAAAGTATCAATCTTAAACTATCTATACTTAAAATTCCTCAGGACATTTTAATTGGTGAAAAATTGGTTTGAAATTGATATTTTGTATTGCAGTTGCCATAAAATTTTGACTCTCTTCTGTATTAATTGGATTGGAGATTATACTCCATTGAGGAAAAATCTGATACTGCCTTGCTACCCATAACAATACATTTAGTTCAATAATTTAATGAACAACTTTGGTTGTCATTCCTTCTTTAAATGTTCCTTTGCTAGTAAAAACCAATGTTGAATAAAATTTCAAGGCATATTTTCCAAACTGATTGAACTAATGTTCATTTTCAAAAACTACTGTCAAATAGTTTCGACTGTGAAAGAGAAAAATTAGAGTTGCTTTTAGCTAGAACTCTAAACATGATAGCAGAAACTTTTCTATCCATTATCTGACTAAACACAAAGCAAAATGTTGAGTAAAAGATTGTGGTATTTTTGATGATTAATTTGGTTATTGTTTCTGAGTAATAATATATTTTGCTGAATAGTTCAGATATTCCCTTTCCATGTATTAGACTAGTCAGGTACCTCAGTTTTGCTCTTATGCGTGGTATTTGTATTAATGCTCTTCACAGCTGTCTCAGTTTCTCTCTACATATTGCACATACCTTGAATCAGAAAAAAATAGAAGATTTATAAGAAGTGTTATAGTGAAAGTGAGTGAAAGGCCTTGTTATGCTTGATGTGCCTTTGCCAGTTTGTTACTTACATCTGTATCAGAGGTGAATTTAATTTAAACTTTTGAGTATACAGAGAGCAATGCAAGACAGTGTAGTTTTTTCTCTTTTTTTCTTTTTTTTTTTTTTTTTTTTTTTTTTTTTGAATGAACTGCTTATGTTCTTGGGGCAAGATATAAACTGTCACAGCATGAAATCAATTTTCTGCCTTGATTCATCCTAAATCTGAGATTTCTAGCACATTAGTGTTGCAATTAGAAACATTAACAGCAGACGGTAGCAGCTCTGCTCGCTGACAATTTTCTGTATTTCTCCTTGTGCAAAACAGGAAGCCAGGAAAGAGCTGGCCTGAGCCTCCAGCCTGCTAATAAATAAATGTATCAGCTCAAAGTGGAGAGGGATGGAGAGTGTGTGCAGGGCATGGCTGTTCTGCTAAGGCAGATTACTCATGCTTACTTGATTCAGGTAGGCTTTCCTCCATGCGAGCATCCCGCTAAGCCTGGGAATGCAGGACACTGAGACCTATTCAGGAGCCTCTGCCATGGACCCAGCTTTTCTTGCTTTTATGGGGGTTTATTAGCCCCAAATCCCAGGCTCCACCCAGTTTGTAGGCACTGTGCTCATTCTTTGGAACCAAGAGAGGTTATCACCTACCTTAATCCATGCAGCGGGGTGGATTAAGGACACCAATGTGCCTCGGGATTCTCAAGGAGGATCCTGGAAACTTCTTGTTTCTTCTTTTTTTGCTGTCTTTACTAAACTCTATTGGGCCTCAGGAAGGATTTGCATCTGAAATAGGCAACCTGGAGCTTTTCTCAATGAAGACATCAGATCAAAGTTCAGTTAGTCAAGGCCTTTCTAAAACATTAAGGGGGCTTGGAAGTACACAATAAAAAGATGAGCTCTGGCAGAGATTGCAGTAAAAACATTCTGATCTGTAATCCGGATAAAGAATAGATTATAGGCCAAAGAACAGCCCCTGTTTAAATTGCTTTCAGAATCCTGGTTTTGAATAAAGTTACATTTTACAACAAAAATATTTAAATTTGGATAGAGTGTTATGTTTTATTGAGCTACCTGCTTTTTAATCAGATACCAAGAAATAAATTGGTACACTGATTTAGAGAACATACTTCTCTTTTTTTTTTTAAGTGAAACGTTTTTGCCTCTAATGACTAATGATTTATAAGCAATTCCATGAGCTTTTTAAATTAAAAACTAATTATTTCTTTTAATTAAAAGTTTGGGTTTCATTGGTTATTCTAGGAAAAGTATTGCATTATGGTTACTGTTGATATTTTCTGATAACTGACAAGGCTTAACAACTATTAGTCAAATAATTTCAAAATATTTACCCTAAATCAAATCATTCTAATTAATCTTAACACTTTCATAGATTTTTTGGTAAAATACTGTTTACTTGAATAGTTGATGTTACAACAATCTGTGAGGGGCAGTTAAGTTTACGTGTAGAATTCAGATAATGTTACAGGTTCTATTTTGAATTCCATTAATGTGGAACAAACAGATGCATTTATATCCTGTGTTTACTGGCACAACATGTTCAAAATGTGCAATTCCTGTCCAGATATATGTTAAATTTGATTTATGATATTTTCTATACCAAAATTAGGATCTGAGGAATACGTATCTTCATTATGACAAATCATAGTTATCGTGTGTAATGCTCAACCTACTGTTTATTCAGTTTTCAAGGACTGAAAAATAGTTTTAAACTATTTCCTATTTTTCTATTAAAATCACTTATATGAAGGTGCAATGGTTTAGTTTTTTGCACTGATCATAAATAAAGAGAAACATTCTCCAAGTCAGCTGAAAATATTTCTGTGGCACCATACATTTGTCAGAGACTCAAAAATCAAAGAGTTCTGCACATTTCATAGATCTTTGCAAATTTGTGATCATCTGTCTAGAACATATGCAAAAATACATTCTTTTCATTATCTGACTGCACTTTGGTGCTGCAACTTGGAATGGTAAAGGTCGAAAAATTCACAAATATAACAATGGGGCAATGTAGTAAATATTGTAATGTTTTTGTACTTAAAACTTTTATTTAGGCTGAATGGGGGAAAACTAGAAATTTGAAGTGTATGGCTAGTTAATTACTTTCTTTTTAGATAATAGTTTAAGATTGTAATCAGTATTGTTGTTTCCACAGACCAGCCCCACAACCTATACAAAGTTTGGCCACTACTATGACATTTCTAAAAAAATGCCTCCAGAACTGTGTCAGTCTGTAAAACGGCACAGTTTTTACCTGCATGAAGAATTGTCCTTTGAGCCTAAAATGAAAGCATGGTAAGTTTTGATCCCATGGTCCTGCTGTGTGTTTAGATTTTGCATGCACATTGGCAGAAAAGGATATTTTTTGCACCTGCACTTGCTGTGCAAAGCACTGTGGTGGTGGAGGGGGGTCAGGACTGGTTTGGTCGTGGGTCCCACTCAGTGCCACACGCCTGGAGTGGCACAGAGACAGCTCAGAGCTCTGCTGCCAGCTGGGGGAGGGAGCACATGGCAGTGAGAATTAAGGCAGACATTACTAGGACAGCCTAGACCACAGCTGCATGTTCAGCCCAGCCCTACTGACAGCCAGTGTGGGGTCTGGGGAGAGCTATTCCTGTCTGTCTGAGCATCCTCCCTGTGCCCCAGCAGCTTGAGATGGGCTTGGCAGGTGGCTATCAGTCTTAAAAGGATACCTGCAGATTTTAGGGCTTAGGAGACAGACCATCCTTGACCTACATAGCTCAGAGTGCTAGATCGGATTAGTTTGTGATGTGCTTTTACTTCTTCCATCCTACAGCTTCACCTAAGGAAAATACAACACACTGTGAATAAATTTGCAATCACTAATTATGTCTTACAAAACATTTCCTATTCAAACTCTTCTCGGAATGAATAACTTATTATGTTTATGTCTGTCAGTGGTGAATTAAGGAAGACTGAGGGAAAATGAGTGACAGTAGCAAAGACTCGTATTAGCCTGTAGACACAAGTCCATTGTATCTTTCTTGGAGACACTTCAAGTCAAGTCAAACATCAAGACTGGGCCAGCAATTTCTTTGTCCAGCCCAGTTGCTGAATTTATATAATAGTATCATTTATATCATTTATATAATACCTAGCTTTATAGATCCCAGTGTATAGGGCAAGCTCCTGGAGGCAGTGTGGGATTCATTGGGACTGATTTCCACTGCAGTGCACTCATATAAAATCTCAGATTTATGAAGGAAGTGCAGGATGAACCACCTTTCTTAGAGCTGTAGCAAAGCAAAAGCCAAGTCTCTGTCTGATTTGTTCTCTGTTACATTATCAAATGTCACTGCTTTGTGAAGTAAATTCTTGTGATAGTGTAAAAAAACCCACTTTTAGGACAAAGCAGAAAACTTCTTTCTGTAGTAACTATTTGAACCAACTTTGTTTATATGTTAATGTTATAATTTCCACTTTTTAGTAGCAGAGCAATAGAGGATGGACACCAAAATATCTGACAGGTTGCAAGTGTTGTTACAGTTATTGAGGAATTTAACTCATTTTCTCTTCTCTAGCTAATGTCTTGACTCATTAACTAGATGGCTGTCAAGTATTAGTTCCTTTTACATTAAAATCAAATTAACTCATTAGTATAGTATTAGAAATGGACTTTATGCATTTGATTTTATAAGCCTTGTTTAATGCTGATATTGTCCTTGTGTGCAAGTCTGGTAAAAGTGCATTATTCTTACTGTGTGAGTTCTATTCTTTTTTTTTAGTTTAAATCTAACAGAAAGATTGGATTTATGTAATTTTCTTGGCAAATTGGCAGAGCAGAGACGATGAGGTGAGGAATGTGATCAAATCAAGCTGGGCTTTGGAAGGCTTTTCTCTTTCCTCTCCCTGCACCCTCAACATGGGTCTCCTTCAAGAAGCCTCTCCTGAGGAAATGAAGGAATTGTGGTATTGGGAATAAAAACAGATACCAAAGTAACTGCCAGCCACCATTCTAAACACTGTCATGTACTCTAAAAACTGTATTATAAGGTACAGGGAGGAATAAAGACCACACTGGGAATAGCAAAATCTTAGAAATCTATGGGAGATGTAGAGTTGTGTAAATCTCTTTCTTTACAGTAGATAATTTGTTTTCTAACTTTGATTATTGTCATTTCTGACCAAACATAGTTGGTTTTGGATTCCCTATTTTTAAAAGGTTGTGTTAAGGCAAGGTGGGAAAGAAGAGCTTTTCAAAGTTACAGTACCTGATATAAAGCTTAAAAAGAAGAATAGATGTTCTTGGCAAAATCAAAGCAGAGTTAAAAGCTGACATACAGAGGATGTAACTCTCTGTTCTGCAGTCATGGGCTGCAGTAAATTGTGGTGGTAGAAATACAGGCAGGAAATATGGAGATGTTTTTCCTAATGATTTGCACAAGAAGTTGCCTCCCAGACACAAGTTGGGAGTATTGTAGTATCTCCATCACTAAAAATTTCTAAGGACAAGCTGGATAAACATCTGTCAGACTTATTGAGGTCCTTTTCATCCCTGTTTTTGTGATTCTTTAATTCACATTAATCATGATGTATTAAATCCGATACTGCTGAATTACTATGAATGTTACCAGTTATTTCACTGCTCTCAATAAGTTTGTGCTTTTAAAGAAACCCAGCAGATTGTACTGCAGTTTTTACAAATACTATGGTGAAATTCTGAAGGAAGCATTCTTTTCTCAAGGAATGAAAACAAGCTCACAGTCCTCTCAGCATGATTTCCTTAGAAAAAGTTTCTAAAAAGGGGAGGGAAGGGATATTATTTTGCTGGCTCTACTGTTTGGAAAATCAGTTTAATGCTTTAGGCTTTTAAATCTAGCTTCTATATATTGTAGAATAGTAAAACTTTCCGTTCTCTTGGTTAACTAGACAATGATTTTAAAGTAAGTAGTCACACAATAGTCACCTTCCAGTTGAAATCACCAATTTGTATTAAACCTTCTCTTGGATTGCCTGTAGGTCCTGCTGGGAGCCTGGGCTCAGTGTTACAGTGAATGAGGAGCACAGCCATGGCTGGTTAAAACCTCTCCACTCAGAGCATGTAATTTCTTAAGCATATGGTTCTCAGACTATGCTTGGAGCCATACCCAAAAAAATCCCTGTTGACATAATGCTGATTGCTTGTCTAGCATTGCAAAGTCTCTGTAATCCATCATGCTGATGGTACCTCCAAAAAGTACTGACAGCCTTAAAGAAATTTTTTAAAAATTACAAAAAAATTACTTGAAGTTCAGAAGATCTCTCTTTTTCTTTCAATTTTTTCTTTCTTTTAATTTGATTTATCGAAAGAATATTGACAGAAAATTAACAGTGGAAGCTGGCAAATCCTTCAAAAATAAGGAAGCATTTTTTTAAATGGATATTTTATTACTGAAATAATTTATATTAATGGGCCCTATGTTATGAGATGTTTGCCCAAGATTTAATGACATTCTGAAGGGTAGACTTTGCAAGATACATATCAGTAAAGATATTTCTGAATGAAGTTCTCTCTTTAATTTGTAGGAGTGCAGACCAAAAGCAGTGGTGTATTGTGGGGTTTTTTTTTAATCCAAGAATGCTTTGCTTTTGTCACTAATACCAAGGTTGAAGAGGAAGTGGAAACTATAGTTTTGTCTACTATACAGTTTTCCATAAATGGTATTTCTAGTACCAAAAGTTGCAAAAATTAGGAATTAGCTAAAAAAAATGAACTTTTCCATCTTCTCTAAATGTTTCCACATTATCTTGCATGTTCCATCCTAAATATTTATAATGTTGCAGGACACAGCATGGTTTGAGCTCATGCTGAAATAAATTGTTGTAATCCTGTAACCAGAGCCATTGAAGAGAAATCTTCTCTCAGGTGCTCATCATGGAAAGTGCACCTAACCCATCCCACATGAAGGTCATGAGCAGTGACAACCTCATCCTTCTGAAGAAAGATTTTAGCAGCTCAGGGGTTGTTTTGTTGGGTTTTTTTTAAATTGTACCTTTTTGATTAACTTATCATACATATATTGATATGAGCAAGTTGTTCCCTAGGTGGTGTCCTGTTTGGGTGGGTTTTTTTCTCTTTTCCCGGTAAAGACTTGCTACATTTGTATGTAAATAATGTTCCTCAGAGAATGTACTTAATCCATAACTTGTTTAGATGCACCTAGAATTCACTTTGTTGTCCAGCCTTACTTTTCCCTTTATTTTTCAGTTAGAGTTTTGAAGGACCTTAATTTTCATTTTTCCTCCTTGAAATTTGGCACATCTCTTTCCCCACCCTCCTTTCCTTTGGGAAGAAGTGGGGAGCAAGAAGAACAATTCTTTAGTCTGTTTTCATTTCCCCATCCCAGGATGTAACAACAGATTATGCATTTATAGCAGAAAATATGCAAGAAAAGTAATGTACCGCATTTTCTTACACAGCTTATACTCTCCTGTCAGAAACATGAGTATACTGAGTATATACAGTAATTTCACGAATACAAGCCGCACCAATTTGACCAAAATTTTGGTGGAAACCCGGAAGTGCGGCTAATATTCCGGGGCGGCTAATCTATTAACAAAATTCTAAAAGCTGCCAACACGGAAGTGAGAGCCCGCGGCAGCCCCAAGCCAAGCTGGAGCCCGGCTGGCCCCGGCAGAGGTGGGAAAGCCTGGCAGAGGCGGGGCCAGCAGTGCGGGGGGCGGGCGGCAGAGCCTGAGCCAGCAGGGCGGGGCAGGGAGGGCGGCAGAGCCCGGGCCAGCATGGCGGGGGAGCCCGGGAGAACTGGGGCTAGCAGTGCAGGGGAGCATGGCAGAAGCAGGAAGGCCGGCGGGTGGGGCTGCCTGGCAGCGGGGGAAGCCCAGCAGAATCGGGGCCAGCAGCGTGGGGGAGCCCGGCGGTGCGGGGGCCTGCAGTGCCGGCCAGGGCGAGGAAACGCGGCGGCGGTGCAGACGGGAGGGGGCGGCCGGCGAGCCTGGTGGCGGCGGCGGCAGCCCTGCCGGCGGGGCGAGCGAAAGCGGCGCTCGCGCAGCGCCGCCGCCGCTCGCGCGGCGCCGCCGCCGCTCGCGGAAGCGCCGCCGCTCGCGGAAGCGCCGCCGCCGCTCGCGAAGCGCCGCCGCCGCCGCTCGCGGAAGCGCCGCCGCCGCTCGCGCAGCGCCGCCGCCGCTCGCGGAAGCGCCGCCGCCGATCGCGCAGCGCCGCCGCCGCTCACGGAAGCGCCGCCGCTCGCGGAAGCGCCGCCGCCACTCGCGAAGCGCCGCCGCCGCTCGCGGAAGCGCCGCCGCTCGCGGAAGCGCCGCCGCCGCTCGCGAAGCGCCGCCGCTCGCGAAAGCGCCGCGGGGCGGGCGCGGCGCTCGCGAGGCGCGGCGCAGGGCGAGCGAAAGCGGCAGCGGGGCGGGCGGCGAGCCCGGCGGCGGCAGCCCTGCCAGCCGGGCGAGCGAACGCGGCAGCGGGGCGGTGCTGACGAGAGAGGGTGGCCAGCGAGCCCGGCGGCGGCGGCAGCACCACCCGGCCAGCCCCGCCGAGCCGTGGCGCTGAGCTGGGCCACCCGGCCCCGTCGGCAACCATGAGCGTGCCGAGCCTTCCTGGCCCCGCCCCGAGCCAGTAAAGCCCGCTATGCCGCGATCCTGTTACTAATTGGCCAATTTGTGAAAGCTGCGCACGGATTCTCGCGACGAACGAAAGTGCGGCTAATATTCGGGGTGCGGCTTATCTATTGACAAAGACAGCAACATTGTCGAGGCACCGGGGGTGCGGCTTATAATCCGTGCGGCTTGTATTCGTGAAACTACTGTACTTTAAAATCCTTGGGAAAACAGTGCTGCATCTTTTAATAAGAAAGATCCTTTGCTGTAATGTTTTGTGGCATGAAAGTCATGCATCATGCATAAAAAGGACCAGATCATCCTCATGTTTGTGAGTCTCTAGCACCACACTAAGAAACCCATTTTATTTCACCTGTTCTTCAGTGAGTGAACTGTCTCTGTGATTGTAGCTAATGTCTTTTTAAGATAATGACAGAGTTTCCCTTGCAGGATCAGAGATGTAGGGGCTTTATACAGGCCAGAAACTCTTGGCCCTTTTGAGAAATCACGTACATTTATACATATGTCACTCTCTGGCTCTCCACACAAGCACCTGGTTTCCTTATGGACTTGGAAAGAAAGGTGATTTTTTTTTTGACTGATTAGATTAAAACTGACCTTTTCTTTGCAATTGAAAATGAGTCTTGGAGGTTATCAACATCATTTGTTCACCTTAAAGCTTGGATCACTCCTCCTTTTCTTTCCTGTGTTTTCACATATGTGTGTATCTGTTTTTGATGGAGGGAATGGCAAAATTTTACTCTGCAAACTGGCACCTGCCAGACAGTGTAGGTATAACATTAAATAGCCATGTTTGCTCTCCTTTCTGCAGTTCTGGGACCTGATGGCTAAATTAGACTACAGGGATAATCAAGATGGATAGAAGTTCATTTCCCCACAATAAAAAGTAATTGCAAAGCCAGTTCTCCTGAAGGAAGTAGTAAATGGGCCTGGGTGTTTGGTGCCAAAAGAAGGCATAAACCTTCTCTGTCTTATCTCATTTTTCTATTGGGGAAGGGCAGCTATGTCCTGGTGCTAATGCCCAGGTTTACAGAGGTGTGTGGCTGACAGCAATTGTTCTCTAGTGGTCGTTGCCAGGATATTTTGTTGTCCTGGTGGCTGCACTGCTGGAGCTGGTACCTGGCAGGAAGGCAGGAATATCCTCTCTGGTGGCTCTGTGCATTGCAGACAACACTTATTTTCTACCTCTGACTTATTTTCTGTCTCTGCTTTCAGTCTCATTCATCAGGGCAATTACCAAACAAGAGGGTTTGATAAAGGAACCAAAATAATCAAGTTGTAACTTTTCAGGAATACTTGTAAATCTTACCTTTAGAATGTATGTGCTTTTGAAAGAGAGAAGATTTATCTAGTCTAGATTTACCAGTAAATTTAGATAAAACAGGTTTTACTGTCTTGCCTAATGGAGTCTCCTTTTCCATAACAAGGCTATTTGTCATACCCTTGATAACCTAACCTTTGTTAACTGCTTGGAAACTATCAGCAGAGAAGTCAGAGCCTTTGTTGTAACCAGGATACCTTCTTGCCAGCTCCTGCTTTATCCATTACTAAAGTGCTAAGCAAAAAAAAAAGAGTAAAGAAGGAATTGTTTAAACTCATTATCAAAATCAAATTCTGTTTAGTAACAAAACCAAAAAAAAGGACTAGAAACTGGAAAATAAGAGATATCTTATTTCCTTCCTTAAATATTGTGACAAACATTTCCAGAAGGTAATCCAACTTGCTTTTATAAATATTTCTTTTACAATATTTTTCGTGTTCTTATTTACATAAGATGGGTCAAATGCAAGGAAACCACTAATATTTTAGAAAGAGCACCTATTTTGACATTTTTTTAAAATCTACACACATTGTATTATTTTTTAAAATTCTTTCTTTGCTGCAAATCTCTTTCTGGTAGATTAATTGCAGATCTATTTAATTTCTTTGTTTTAATTCTGGGATCCTTTAATTCTGCTAGTGCTTTGGTTATTTTATTCTTTTATCCACTAAATTTTAAAACAAGTTAGTAATGAATCAGAAATCAGCAAATATTTTGATTGCAGTATATTCCCTGGCCAAAAAAAAATTATCTGCTGTGATAGTGCAAAGGCACAGAGAGAGAATTTTGGCTACTGTGGGGGGGCTAAAGTTCACTCTCTGTACTGACACCTGTCAGGCAGTACAGGTAGAATATTTAATAAAAATTCCTTTTACAACTAAACACTGGGAAAGTAATGGACTTCAGAAGTTAAACTTCCCCATTTTAAGTGCTCCTTTTTTTGTACAGCAAGGCAGACTTTATGCATGAAGTATCACATTGAGATTATATACTGGCAGTTAATTTTCAGCTCTGAATTTTATAAAGGGTATTAAATTATTAAAGTACATCAGTTTAATCAGTAGCCTTCTAGGGTACTACATCTGAAACAAAAATAAATACAGTTTAATTTGGAAACTCTCCTTCGTGTTCATTTCAGAGAAAGGTCATCTCATAATGGTTTCTGACATTGATTATTTCAAAACTCAAATTTATTAGGACCACATGACTTTTTTGATTGTAGATGTTTATAACTCAAGTCTGTTTGAGGGTTGGGGCTGTGTGGATACTGTTTTCTTAAAAGAAACATATATTTTTGAGTTGAAGCAATGGTGCAAAAGACAGATCATTGCAATTCTTATATGCTTCTCAGAAAAGTTGAATTCTCTTCTGTGCCAGGGGATGAAAACAAGTTTATTTGGGTTTATTCATCAGTAAAATGCATTTGGATAACAGTCTAGGCTCTTAGTAACAGTAATGGAAATATTTTCATTAATAACTTAAGTTATGGAGCAAATGAGAATATTTTTAGAGGCAAAATTTTCAAAATAACCAGTCATATTTCCCAAGAAGTACAGCAAGGGGGTTGAATCCTCAACCCTTGATGGTAGTTAGTGAGACTGGAAGAAAATGTCAAGGCCAGAAAAGATGGAAGGGCTTAAGCTGCAGTGAGGAACCTGCATCAGAGACCCAACCCAGTGTGATCCATGGGATTTAAGAAAACAATGTCTCTTTTAAAAGTGAGCACCTGGATTGCTCTTTGAAAGTAAAGAGCTTCTAAGACAAGATGATTTGCTGAACTTCCATTTTAAGTCTGCTTAAATCCATTTTTAGCCATCAGTTTGCTTTTGTTTGTTTTTCTGAAGGTTGTATTTTCTAAACAAAATATAGAATAAATGCTACCTCACAGTTTTGCTGTCATGCAAGTAAAGCAGTAGAAATACATGAAAATTTTGACAGAAAGTCAACTCTATTCATCAGGGCATTGATTAGGTATACTTGGAATAAAAACTGGGTAGATCTTTGTCAGAGAAGATTAGTACTGGGCTGTAATGGTTTCAGCTTTAAGTTGATACATTAAATCATTAATCTTCCAGATGTAAGTGAGTCTGACATAATTAAGTTATCTTAATCCCTAGAGATTTCAGCTTTCACTTAATGTCTGAGCACTGAACTAGTTAATATGAAACAATCACAACTGCTTATAATGTCAACTTTATTGAAAGAGTTTGGGTTTTTTTTCCTTCTCTGACACCTCTTTTCTATGTGACACTTGCACTGAAAGCTGCGTCTGCTTATATTTATTTTTCATGCAGCTGTTGGAGACATAAAGGAGAGTATTAAAATGTATAACTAAAATATTTCTTCTGGCTAACAGGAATATGAACAGTGGTTATGCAAGGCTGCTTCAGTCCATTCAGAGGATCATTTCCCAGGAAGGCTTTGATGGCTCTGATCCCCAGGTACTGAACACCCTCATACTCCTCTTTAATCTCTTTAATCCTGTAACCACTGTTTTTTGCTTTTCAAAGGTGTCACAAGGTCTTGGACAAACTATTAAGGAACAGATTGGTTCTTAGCATTGCTAAAGTAAATAAGCAACGTAAATAGTGTTCACGTTTTAAGGGGTTTTTTTGGGTTTTTACCTGTTACAGATATGCAGGACCATCTGAGAAAGAGATGTAAGACAGCATTAGTAAAATTCCTTTTCTGTGCAATTAGCTAATAAATGGAGGGCCGAGTATAATGTAAATAAGCAAAGCACATTTTCACCTACATTATTTGTTTTTCAAATTATTGCTTTAGCATAATCTGAGATTCTTGAGATTAAACATTTTCCCTTAAACTTCCGGATTTTCTTATTGTTGTTTTAATTGGTGGGAATTTTTTAATTAATTAACTGGTAGTATCTTTATGTGATGAGCATTGAAAGAGAAGTAAAGAAATAAGAATGTTGTTTCAATTTACAAATCAAAACAGCTTATCAGCCCTCCAAAAATCTCTTCATAAAGCATAATGTGGGTAATCAGAAGTGTAACAACATAGACTGAAAGACCTTTTCTAATTTGAGCAGTGCCTTATCAGTTTTCTTTGTCATATTCAGTAACATGGCAGTCCTTTGTAGCTGATGGAAATAATGCAATAAATTGTATATATTGGTGCT
This sequence comes from Catharus ustulatus, assembly GCF_009819885.2. NCBI lineage: Eukaryota > Metazoa > Chordata > Aves > Passeriformes > Turdidae > Catharus > Catharus ustulatus. The sequence continues at coordinate 61,412,780 of NC_046226.1, read as the reverse complement.
TAATTGAAAGGTAATTATTGCTGAACAGTAGAAAGGTTAGTGCAGCAGAAGTCAATTAGCACAGACACTTAAGAGCCTGAAAGGATTTAATACAAGACTGTGTACCAGTCCAATATCTTAGGCATCATTTTTTGCAGGGGAGATGAAGCTGGAAAGGATGTTTTCCTGTCTCCAGTGGGGTTTAGAAACATTTCCTGCACTGAGGACTTGTGTGTAAATGTCGGTGGCTGTGCTCAGCGCTGTCTCTGAGATGTCTGGGAGGGTTTTGCCTTCCCTTGGGTGGCAGTGCCAGTCTGGAGAAGGCCATTGGTTCCTGCCAAGCCCCTCTCCCTGCTCCCAGCAGTAGCCATGGCAACAGGGATGTGTGTCATCCTCCTGTACAGCACAGGGATGCTCCTCCTGCCTCAGAGCCCTGGGTGACACAAACACCCTGCCAGCCTCCAGCCAGCCAACAGCCTCCTGCCCCAGACATCAGCCTGATACTGCTTCTTTTTCTTTATATATACATATATATAAAAGAAAATGAAAGTTTTTCAGAGCCAACATCTGGGTGGTTTTTTGCTTGCAAGTAAGGAAAAATTAAACATCACCAATCATTATTTTCTCCACTTTTTGTCAATCGTTTCAAAATGTCTTACTAGTGTCAATAAAACAAAACCAGAACTTTAACTGAGATGAATGTAACAACATATGTTTTCTAAATAATACATATAAGTTTCTAAGGTGAAGCTTTAAAAGTTAGAGAAGTCCTTTTTCAGGCCAGTTTGTTGATCTAGAAAGCCATTTGCACTGTGTGGTTCTTTCTGTTTCAAGGGAGGTAAGGCATATGATTTCCTGGAGTGGTTTCTATTACTTTCTTTTCATACTCCACTTTTCCCCTTGCATCATCTTTCTTTGTACAATTAATTTTTGTGCATTTAGAAGCCTTGTATAGCACACACTTCTTAAAAATACATCCAGACTTCAATGTAGCAGTGGCCCAGAACACACATTGAATCTTTTATTTGCCAAATCTCTGAGCAACTCTCTGCTATTTCATATCCTCTTGTTTTTATTGAGCCCTCAGAAGTGCTTTTCAAATAGATATGAAGATTAAGGAGCACCCTGTATTCCTCTGGACCTGTGTATAATTCCATATATTGTATAATTTATATATAATCATAAAAGCTTCTGAGAAGTTTTGTGCATGTACACCTCCCACCCTCAAATAATCCCCTACCTGACTGGTAAAAACTTTCAGATATTTTTGGCTACTTTGATATCAATATGCCAATGATACTTTGATTTACTCCTGTATTTGAAGAGGGGTGTGAAGAAAACAGAGCAGAATGTGACTCACCCCAGCTGAGAGATGGTTTGACAATTAGGAAAATGAAAACTACCATTAGAGGTTTAGTAGCCCTTTGATAAAATGGTCAGGCATCTCTAGGACCTGGTGCATTTATTTAACATTAGTTTTTAGAACCATCTACAGGTGGCCATCATAGGTTAATTTTTTTTTACTGTCCTGCATGGCTTTGTGCACCTTAGCACAATAATTCCTGTCTGAGGTATGAGGATACAGAAAAGTTTGGTCAAAGTTGACCAAAGCAGTAACCTGTTTGTTCCCACTGACTGGAATGCCTTTGCCAAGGTCAGTTGAGAAAATCAGGGTTTGAATTACCTATAAGCTACAAATACAAGCATCAGGTTTACATCCTGTCTAAAACCTCCCAGTAACTCCTTGCTGCTGATCATTAAGTGGGAATCCTTTATAAATTGATCATGGTATTAAATTATGTAGAATAGTAGCTTTTTGTTTCAGAGTATTTTGGGGATTTCATATTTGACATCAGAGCTTTAATAGTCAACTATTTCCTTAAAATTTCTTTTGTATGCTTTGGAGGCTTTCAAGGTAATTGTGGGGGGGAATTTTTTTTTGGTTGACTTGGAGTTAGGTTTTCTGAATTCTTCATAATCAGAATTTCTGCTGCCAAATCAAGCACTGTTACAAAAATTACATTAAAAAAAAATAAAAATTAGAAAATAAATCCAAGCTTTCAGATTAATGCAAATATAAAAGATCTAGTGGTATATCTAAAAAAATGTTATCCTATTCTTTAGAGCAAGCTGGTCGTGGGAGAATTTTAGACTTACGCTTTTTTATATTTCAGTTTTGGAATGAACTGTCAGGGCTGTGTAGGCCTGACAGAATTATGCTGGTCGTTCTATTACTGGCCAAATAAATACATCTGATATTGTCAGGTATTTGAATAGCTTTTTCTTTTGCTATTCTTAAGAGTTGATGTTGTGAAATAAGCATCTGTCATCCTCTCTCCATTAAAACTTTTTTCCTGTGTATGTTGTTCTTACACATGTTCCTCATAAGAAAAAGTATTTTTGTAATTTAAAAAGTTTCTGTAAGCTTTATGTATGTTTGTGTTGAAATTTTGAAATACTGTAATGGTTTCACTGCTTGGTTAATATCCATGATATCTGGATAAAAAGTTTTCTTAAATGCCTGGGTTTTTTTCCCATTGCTTAAGTGCACAGCAAGAATTGCCTGAATCCGCTCTGATCAGAAGTAATTAAAGAATATTAGATTAAAACTTCTCTTTTTGCTATTGTTTTTGAAACTGAGCATCTGATACCAAACAGAGAAGTCAGATTGTGTTGTGTTATGCTATACTGTTGTCCTGATCTTCATACAGTAGTGGAAAAAATTCACTTTTCATAGCTAAAGCCTAAAAGCCTGCAAAGCTGAGACTAAAGAATCTGCCAGAATTGAAACACAGATTTCTTTCCCAGAGATTGGAAGAGAATTGGCAGATTGACACACCAGTGAATAAATGCAGAGCCATGTGAGACTATGTCCACACAGCCCAGGCTCTGTCTGCCCCTAATGCATAAGGAAGCATTTGGAAGAGTAGCCTCTTGTCTTGTCAGAACCTTTCCTCTGGATTTCCAGAGCAGCTGTGCAGTGTTTTGTGCTTGATAGTTGCTGTTTATTCCAGCTGTTGAAAATTAATATCTACAGTTTAGATATTACAGTTACAATTAATATCAAAACACTTTTCTGTAGTGCAAAGTACCTGCTAGCTTTTATTCATCAAAACTGGTATTTATAAATATGTGTGTGTGTTATATTAAAGAAAGCTGGTCTTTAAGTATGAACCCTGAACTCTAGAAATGCTTCTTTGCTCACCATGTGCAGGAAGGCTTTCAACAAGGGAGCTCATTGTCTCACTCTCTCTGCTATTGATAACAAATACATCTAAAACCCTTTCCAAAGACCACCAGGAAAGGTCACATCAAATAAGCAGAAATGAGAGTTGTCATCACGAGAGATAAAATGTTACTTTGCATAAACAAATTACAACTTTGACTTCATAATCTCTCCCTTCAGAAAAGGAGCTTTATCTTAGCCACTGCTCTAAAGCAGACCAGAAACTCACATGTCAAGGTGTGGTCCTTAAAAGACAGTTTGCTGATGTCCCCATCCCACAGCTACGGCTACAATTTCCTTTATTAGTGGGAAAGAGTTGAACGTAAATGATATTTGGAGACTTCTAAGACAGTGGCAGGCTCATGTGCTGGTGAGCTAAGGCATTGACCTTGTTCACTCAGAAGGAGCAGAAAAAGTGGAACTGAAGCAAACAGTGGAATAGTCAGGTCATGAAAGTGTGACAGCAGAAAGGTGAAAATAGAGGGAGAAGTTGTGTTTGATTACTCCCAGGCACTTTCAGCAAACTGTCTTAGAACTGGGAAAAAATACTCTTCTACAGGCTCACTAAGACAATGATGGAGGAGTGAAAGGCCATAAAAGGTCCTAGTTTTACTGGATTGTATGTCAGAATATACTTATATTTAGCTGGGTAAAAAATACAAATTAGTAGTTCTTAACATTTCCATGTGTCTATTACATTTGTACTTGCTCATCCAAGGTATTTAAGCAGTGAAAAAAATCCCATTCCATTTGCAATTTTTATAAGATTGACTGAGATTACTATGATTACATAAAATACACAGTTATTATGGATATGCATTCTAGAATTTCTATTCCTTCTAAAAAAATAACTACTTTTTTTTTTTTCTTTTTCCCATCAGAAAAAACAAAGGAATGTTTTGAGGATAGGAATTCAGAGCCTGGGTTCCATATTATGGGGTGATGATGTTTGTTGCAGTGATACTCCTGAAGATCCTCACAGCCTGACAAAATTCCTCTATGTCCTCCGTGGTCTGCTCAGGAAATCTTTGTCAGCCTGCATCATCACAGTGCCCTCTCACCTTGTCCAGGTAGGAATGCTGCTTTTGGTGATTTCAGAGCTGACACGTCACTTAGCAAAAGATTAAAGCTTATGGTAAGAAAACAGATGCAATTCTGGACATTTTTAAAAGTCTTTTTGTTCCAAGGGTGAACTTAAAACATTACTATATTTTATCCTTTATACTTTTGTGGGAGAGTCTTGTTGCAAAATCTACAAAGACCAAAGTATAAAATGATTTTAGAAACAGTTATGCCAAATATGGGTCTCACTCCTTTTTGGAAAAATTATCAAAATTTCAGAAACTACAAAAACAAATACCTATAGCAATCTCTTTCTCAATTATTTTTTACAACATCTCTATGCACTTTCCCAATGCTTTCATAATGCTTTTTGGACTATCAGCACAAGGCTTTTCAGTCTACTGTCTGTATCTGTCATGCTCATTATGGTGATATCTGATCTTGTTGTTAAAGCCAGGAATTAAAAGGTACAGATTTGCTCTGATTCTAATATCCTCTTATATTTGGGCTAGGAACAAACCAGTTTTGGCATCAGTCATTTTCCCAACTGCAAAATCAGGAGCAATTAACAATATTGTTCCTGATAGTATATGGAGACTTAAATATATCTTCTGAAAATAAACTTTTTTAGCAAAAGGAAAAATGTAGATAGTCTTTTGTTCTGTGAGTGGTACTTTAACTTACAAAAGCAGAATTATTATTCACAATGAACAGAGAACCTATAATTTTAGATATTTGATTTGATTATAGTAAAAAGTACTGGATAAAACCTCATATTATGCAAAATATTTTCATAGTAGGTGAGTTTATCAATAGATTAAATCCTTGCTTAGGCATGTACATGACTCACATGTACTGCATTTTATTAAAGGTCTTTGAATACCTGCAAATGTTATTTATTTAGATACCAATGCAATTACCCCTTCAAATATAAAGAAGGTCAATTTTCTAGTTTTACTATTGTAGTAAAAAGTGTGGGAATATTTCTATTGCAGTACATGCCTCCATCTCTTTACTTACTATTTTTAAATATTAGGTGGCAGTCTGCCTTCAGAAAAAGGAGCATTTAAATTTAATGGAAGAAGTAGAATTTGTGAATGTGAAGCTATCATCCTACTTCCTACACACTGGAATTGCCTTTCCATAATTGGGGCATACAACCCTTTCCATTGTAGACTTCTTTACATATCATGCCAATAAAAAGTATATTTGTATTTTAGAGAAGTACAGAAGTGGCACTAAGAAAGAAACTGAAGTTTGTTTCAAACTTGCTTGAGAAGTTGATTATTGGTTTGCGTTTTTAAATTCCAGGGAGTTAGAACTGAAATTATGGCTCATTTTTAAATAACTGAGTTTTTAATTTTAACAGTAAGTACTAGAATATTCTGAATTTTTTAAAAAAGAAACGTTATGTGCAGAATCTTTGCTTAGGTATCATAAACAAACAAGAGCATTAATTTTATTTTTTTTTAATTGTGACACTTTCGGTATCCTCCTTTAAGTACTGCACTGTGGCGAGAGTTGTCATTAGGAGGAGCAAGGCTGCTGAGGCTTCCTCCTAGCCCACATTACCCAGTTCCCAGAGCCCTGCTGTGTAGTTGTTGCCCTCTCCAAGAAGCCTGTTAAAAAACCCCTGGGAGCTTGTGTCCAGCCTCCCTGGCACTGCTTAATTGGTGAGGCTGGCGAGATGAGAGGACAGCCCAACATGTGCTCGCTCCGCGCGCGCCGCAGACGGACCTGCCTGATAATAACAGCAGCTGCTCACGTTCCCACTGCACAGCTCCCCTCCTCTCTGCTGCTCTTGCTGCATCCAAAAAGTAAAGAAAACATCTCTTCTTTGCAGCAGAGTGAGAGAGAGGGGTATTCCTTTCTAAATATATATGTGTTAAATTGATAAGTCACTTCTAGCATATGTGTCATCTGTAGAATCTTCAAGGCACAGAGAACTCATGTGTTTCTGAAGATGTAGTGAATTCCCCATTTTTCCCCCTGAACTTTCCCAGGTTGGAGTTCAGCCCTTAACTAAATTAATTGGGTGGGCTCCAAGTAAATTCTTCACAAGTGTAATTGCCATGAAAGACATGTAAGTTGAAATTCACATTTAATCAAAGTTTTGTCTGGATGACATGTACGAAAGAATATTTTCGTCTTCACCTGCTTTGTCATGAAAAAGCAGATTTTTGGTAGTGACATAAGTTATCTTGTCTCTCTCAGTCTCCAGTACTAGTTACTCCAGTGAAGAAGAAATAATAAAACAATTGGTAGTACTGATTTTTGACAGGGGCAATGTCTTTTCAACCCAGACTAGTTCTGGTTTATATGTGAAGTATATGAATAATGCATCTATATATGTATGTATATATGATTTTGAAATTGTTTTCTTTTATGTATTTTGCCAAATACTTTGCATGTTGTACTGTGGTAGGCAGTTCACAAATTAAATCTAACTAGTTTCTTTCTTTATTTTTCAGAAAGTTTAATTTTGCCTTTTCATGTAATATCCTTTTTTTGGCCGGTGAGACATTAAAATGATTCTCCTTATTTCATATTTTCTGTGTTGTGGTTTGTAATTTTTCTCATGCTGCCTCCTTAATCTGTTTCTGAGCAGTCACTTTACCTTATTACAGTAACATGATACAGTAGTGCTATTATTGTTTGTTCACTTTCCCTACATTCTCATCTCTGGTTAGACTCTTCAGTGATTACAGAGCATTAAACAGTGATTTTGTTTTGATATTTTTTCCCTCTGTGATACACATGCACCAATGTGGCTCTTTCATTATTCCAGCAATTCATTGTCTTAGATTTAATAGCTTGGAATTGCATTTATCCAAAGATAATGCTCATCAACCCAGCCTGATGGGACACTTCATGTTGTTCTTTCTGTAAGACTATATTTTGGTAAAAGACACAAGTTTGCAAAAAAAGTCTGTTTGTGTGTGGAGTTTTTCCAGAGTAATTGGAAGAAATTGTAGTCCACTAAAGCACACAGATTTTGGGGCTGTTATTGATGAAACTTCTAGGGCAAACAGTGCATGAAGAAAAAAGAAAATTCTCTTTTCTCAACCACCAAAAATAGGAATACATTATTCTAGAAGAGAGTTTCAATAAAATGACACAAAAAACTTACCCAATTATGAATTTTATTCAGGTGATGTGTGACAAGTTTTACTTGATTGGTATTTTCTACCGATTGAACATACCCTTATCTTACACTGTCTGTCAGGTAATAAATATTGAGCTACTTACAAGTGTGATTAAAATAGTTGATGGAAGGTTATTTTTCAAGTCTTCCTACTGTTCTTGAAAATGCATTGTGCCTAAGAAATCATATGGTACATTTGAAAAGGGAAAATTACTTCAATTTTTAAAATCTAGCATTGATCAAGGAGGGCAGATTGAAAAGGCATTTCATTTTTTGTTACAATTTCCAAGTTTAAGGAATATTATAAAAGCAAGTAAGGGTTCTTTTTCTGCATTTTGATAGTCATTGCATTTAAATACTTAAATTTAGAAAAAGAATTCTTGTACAATTGTGTGACTGAAAGGACTTTAATGTCACCAGTCTGTAATGGAAAAGTCCTAAATTAGAATTTAAAACATTTCCGCATTGTTTTTCTTTTCTTTAATTACTAGAAATCATTGGTAAATCCAAAAATGTATTTTCTTTAAAATACTAAATTACGTTTTTAATTCTATTCCTGTTCCTCCCAATTTTGTATCACTGAAGTAGTAGTAGATTATTTTGAGTAGATTCTCATATTCAGTGGGGAAAACGTAGCACTTGTTAAAGCCATCCTTTATTTTGAACTCCAAGCTGGTATTACTGGTAAGGACTAAAAACCATATTAGTCAGCATGTACCAAGGGAAATTAATTGACTAATGAAAAGTCAGTATGAATAAGTCTTCTTACAGAATCTGTCCTCAGAGTCTGAAGTTCTGTTTAGCAAAGTATTTTCATTATTTCATCCAGTACGTTAAAAATTTAATTTCCTACAATATTAATGTTTAGATATTTTGAATTCACTGAAGTGCATAAGTTACTGTAGGTTTCAGTGTAGAAAAACTCAGAAACAAACCTTTTCACATTCAAACCCTTTTGTGTTCACACTGAGTGATTTAGCAGCTAAACTCAAAGTCAAGCAATGAAGTGCTTTAGAATCCACTGCTAATATAGGATTATAAGATGTGAACTCCTATAGCTGGTGAATTTCTCACAGTTTGAAATCTTTATTCCTATGACAAGAACTAAGAGTGATTGCCTACCTTAGAGCTCTAACTTCTGAGAGTTCACTGGTGTAAAGTGCTGAATAACCTCCAGATGTATTTGATGAGGTAGCTGCATGAAGATTTGTACTGAGATCCAACATCATGTCGTTTCTATATCATGATTAAGGAAACTTTCAAATTTCTCTGCAAAATAGAAACCATGAAGATCAAATGATGATAGCATTTTTATGTATTGGGGTTTTTTTTACTTGCTTACATGTTGCTTTTTGTTGTATGTGAGACATAGATTTTAACCACTGTACAAATAAATATCAAGAGTCATAAATTTATGACAGGTATTTTGGGTTATCCACATAATTTTAGGATGTGAGTACTTTGTTTTTTAGACATTCATAAAAACATCTTTAAAATTCTGACTGATCAGGAAGCCCAGGGAGTATCCTATTCAGAATTTAATTTGGGAAACAGTATCTTTTTTCATTTCTTTTATGCTGATGTATTGCTAATCAAGCTGTAGAAGAAATAAAAGTATTTTTTGGTTTCATAGAATCTGATTTTGGTTGCCAAGAGGCTGTGTTCTAGTACTACCACTTCTGATTTCAAAAACAAATACAATACACATCTGAAGCATGTTTTTGTCCCCACATATTAGTTGTCTGTTAACCGAATTAACTGTATTATGAGGAACAGTCACACTGTATGTTAAAGTGGCGTTCCTAAAACAGCCTTTTCATTTTAATAAATTTTACTTTTTAGATGGATACTATATACACATCCTCACCATCTCTCTTTAATAAAAAAAATCTCTTTCCCAAAATGCATATGGTAAACTGGAGAAGTGCACAAGTACACACAATGTGGCAATTTTATTTTACGTGTTATGTATATAAAATGAAAATACTCCTGTGAAAATCGGGTAAGAGTTAGAACCAAATCTTTGAACTACAGCATTAGACCTAAACAGTTAAATATCCCATCACAGTATGGAGATAGTCATCTGTTCAAGCATATGGAATCTTTTGGCTACTGGACTAAGTAGTTAATATAATGCCCAGTGTCCAGACATGGACACAACTGTTATGGAAGCAGAAGGGAAGAGGCTCATGTATTGAGCCCGTTTGGACACTATAAGTAAAGATTAGAAGAGTGACTTTAAATAATACAGGGAAAAGTAGTTATTGCTTTAGGCAAGTATTGCTTCCATTTTCAGAAAATGGAAGGTAGCATATTTTTTCTGAAGCAGTATTTTTTTTTTTTTTGCTTAAGTAGAAGTTCAGGTTGTTGAGAAAAAAATAAAAAAGCCCTGTGATTCTAGCATTACATATAGAGTTTATCTGTTCTGTTCCCGAACCAGAACAAAGAACAATAATTTTGTGTAAAACTATTTTACATTTAAATCCTTGCATAAGTGATTTTCACAGAACCAAATATTGAACTTCTATGCAATGTGTGCTTAGAAACATTTTGATGGGAACTTTTGGTGTTGTTTAAAAATCCTGAAATTTCAGAATCCAATTCTACCTCTTTTTTGTTTAGACACTCTCTATTAATTAGAATATAATAATAATAAAAAGGAATACTGCATCTTTAATGATGTTTTTGTGCCTGTGTAGTTAAGCTTTAATGCTAGGGAAAGAAAAAAAAAAAGATTAAATTAGCCTTGTAACCTCTTTCTCTTCCAGGCTGATGATGGAAAATAAAAGCTCTTAGCCACAGAATGTAACACTTAGAATTAATATTTAATTAGACCAGTAAATTGTACACTGTGGCTGAAAGCTTCCAAAGAGTTGTTAGTGCCACAATTGACCTACAAGTTTAATAATAACTCACTTCTAGGAGCAAGTGCCAGTTCAGCATAGTGGAGCCACTGTAAGAAAGTCCTGTGAGATTAAAATCAGCAAACCAAATGGCAGGCGAGGATTCCTGGGATGGAGCCTTCTGGAAAGCTGGGAGCTGGAATAGCTTTTCAGCCAGGATTCAGATGAGAACAGTGGGCAAAAAAAGCTGATCCCTCCTGTTCTGGGAGCTTCTGGTTGTAGGCCAAAATCTTAGAACAGGTTTTTTTCTAAATGTTCTTACTGCAGCTATTAATTTATATCACAAATCAAGTAATGAGTGGCTTATCTTCATCTTTTAATTAAGTTTTAATGCAAACATTGACACTGAATTCATTGGTCATGAATTTTACTCATGGAAGAAGGGTACATTTTTGTTATGATGTGTCATTTAGTATGTTTGTATTGCAGAATGTTTAATTTTATATCTTACTGCTACATAAAGGGGTTCTTGTTAGAGTAAGATATGACAAGCAATTTGTCCTAATATTATTAAATATGTGAATTAAAAAGGAAATTATTATACCTTGTAAAATATAATATTTTGAAGGTTAAATAGCTTAATCTTGCTTTTCATTTTACAAGGAATTAAAATATAAAGCCAGTAACTCTCCATTAGACATCCATCTGAGCCTTAATTCTGTGGCAAATTATTCTAGTGAAATAGGGCACCATAAGTTCAAAAATGTGCAAACACACAGCAACAGACTGAGGAAGGAGCATTCTGCATTATTTATTGGCTAGATTCTAAATAATTAAAGAAATGCCTACTCATTAGTTAAAAATTAAAGCAGGGGAGGACCTTGCCAGCAGAGGGAGCAGTCATGTCTTTCCTTAGGTTCCCATCGTTTCCAGCCTACCCATCATTTCCACCCTACCTCTCCTTATTGCCCAGCCAGTTTCCCATCTGGACCCAGCCTTGCCAGCCTGCTCCTGATGACAGCCTATCATTTTATACTGGATAAGGGATTAGTTTTTTAAATGACTTTATATTTCAGAATCTTGCCACTTGGTTATCAACATCAGTTAGGTGTTCCTTTTGATAGTTGTGTACTATTAATTGAAATAATAGTGCAGGTTCTTTTTGATCACCTGGGAATAAAATGAGATGCACTGTTTAAAGAATTAAAGTTGCAGTGAGTGTTAGCCTTTCTGAATTGGTAAGCACGCTGCAATGGCATTTTTTTCAGGCAAAATGGTAACAAAAGGAACTCCTGAAACCTTTTTCTTGTAATGAATGCTTCCCAGTGGAGTCATAGGATTTTAGTTAAGCCAGTTGGTTTCAAATATGTAATTTTGGCAGTTTTGTTGTGGCTCTTTTGTAATATGACTCACTCATCAGACTGCTTTTGCAACTCTGTTTTATACTGCACTGTGACCAACTTGTAGCATGGAATATTTTCTGTGTTCCGTTTTCTAGGGGAGTCTTCTCAAATGATCAGTTCACTTTTTCAATGCTTAAAGACAAATAATAACCTGTAGATTTCTAACTATATGCTTTTATAACAGTGGGACAGTCTCATTAGTGAAAACCAGATAATATTTAAGGGAGGTGCTGGGCTCATCTTAGCCCAGATCTTGTACTGATTTCTTCCCAGACATTCACCCATCACTGGAGAAGGGCTCCATCAGATTTATTTCATCTCCTCAGTGCAGCAGGACTTGTGCAAGAGCCCCACACCCCAGAACAATTCACAGTCACCTGCAGCCTGTGCTTTCAGTCACCAAATGCTAAGGAAAGAGAAGAGAAAAGCACTGGACAGCATTCAGCTCAAGAAGTGTCACCCTTTAACACACTGTACATCTGTCACCTCTTTCAGCCAGATAATAACAGGATTTTCAGCTCCCAGCTTTCTGGGATTTCAATCCCACACCATCTTCATGATACCAAGTGTTTTGCTGATACCCAAAACCATGGGTGCAGCCTCCTAAACCAAGCCTGAAATAGAGGGGGGCAGGCAGAGCTGCAGTGAAAGGCTGAGTTGGGATCCCAGCTCAGTGTTGACTGGCTTTTGGCTTTGGACAGCTCACATGGCACCTTTGTGCTTGTTGCTGACTTGTAAATGAGGAATGCAGCACTTGCCTGTCTTTTTTGAAGCACTTGTAGATCAACAGATGGAACATTTGATTTAAACTACTAGGTTTGGTTCATTTTTTCTTTAGGCTGCAGCAGCAACTGTTATTGACTTCCTTAATTTATCTCTGTTTAGTGATCTCTCATTTTGCTGTTGGCCTTTAGGTCTGTCCTTCAATGGCAAAACAGACATACTTCTTATTTTGTAAGGTGCCAAGGTTTGCTGGCCTTAGATGTTTTCATAGCTCAAGTAATACTCAAGTCCATCTTCAGTGAAGATCCAAAGATTTTTTTTTTTTTCCTAATGTATGATATTTAATTTTTATTTCCTAGCTCATTATTCTTCCTGAAAATATATCAACATTAATTGTACAGTGTCATCCACCTTCATCCGACATCTTATGGTAATATGCAAAAACACTGCAGAGTTCCCACAGCAGAGACGACTATCAAGACAAATGTTATTAAAAGCAACCTTAAGAGAAGCACCAAAATCTGGAATTAATATGTTGTGTAACATATTGACCAACAGATGCTTTGTTACTCTCTTCCCATTTTTATGAGTATGTTGCATCTAATTGCCTGCTCTTCTCTTCACTCCACATCCTTTCTTTGCTTCTGCAACTTGTAAAAAATTTTCAAAGATATTATTTACTGCTTTCAATTAGCCAAAGTAATTAGCTAATGTTATTGTGCCTATAAACAAGTCAACCAAAATCAGTGTTTCTCTGGTTTCAGCCCTACAGAAGGATATTATCCCTGGGTTCTATTATAGCCAGTAAGGTTCTTCAAAGGTAAAAGAAGGTGCTTAATCAGTCAGAATCCCCGAGTGTGGATTTCTCATCACTTGAAGACATTGTAGTTCATAGCAAATCCTCTGAGTTTATTTCTTGAGTATCTGTCTTCCAGCAAAGACATCACACTTGTGTTCAGTTTTCTTGTGAGATTGGTACAGATTTTTATTTGTTAATGGTCATCTTATACTCCAGTGGCCTGAGCCTACGTTCATTTTAGAGCCAAAATTCAATATTTAGTTAGTGGATTTGCTGTGTGCAAACTGTAGACAGTGCTGATCAGTTTGGAGTTAAAAGACATGTAGAATTCTATAGTTTACAGTCTTTATTAATTATCAAATGACACTTTTTGGCAGAACAGTTGTTAATAATTTCTTTTGGGGCTTTGAAAATAATCAAGAAGTGCACAAAATGCATGGATCTCTAATAAAACTAATACAAGGGGCTAACTTCATTAACTTCTTTTACCAAAAGAAGATGTATGGGTAATTCTGCAGTTTTTTGAGCAGTAATTATTAACAAATGGTCATAAATATTTAAGCCATGTTTCCTAATAATTTATATTTCCAATGTAAAATCCTTTGAAGATTAAGTGGTAATGACAAGTGGTAAATATTTGTGTGTTGTGAAGCCATTACCACATCATTGTGTGATAATCTCACAAAAATATCAAGAATTATTTCATTTTTTGAATATCCAACCTCTGTTTCATTTTAGTCCAGTGTGGCTGTCTCCATTATGGTGCTAAGATTACTTCATCTTTATGACAGAATGTAACAGAATTTTTTTTTAAATATAACCAATCTTTTAGCTTTTCTTGAAAATTCACACACCAAAATTTGCTTTAAGTTTGTAAGATTCATATTGCTTTCCATGAACTCACTTGTTGTTTATTATTGAAACCTTCTTTCAAATGAAGTGTCAGGATTTGTGGATTCACCTGTTGGTGACAATAGAGATTGTTGCTTCCAATTACAATTTTACCTGGACTTGGGAAGAGTGTCTGAATTCCACTTTGAATACTTTGCTGTCATACAAAATACTTAAACTGGGTTTTGTCCCAATTCAAACAATATTTGTAAATAGTGTTTAAGGTGATGAAATTGAAGTAGGGTTCAATGTATTAATTCCAATTGAATGTTTGAAAATAAAACCAGTAGTGGGATTATATTACCAGAATGTAAAGATACAGAAGGAGCCATATACCAAAACAGAGGTCTAATGTCTCTTTTGAAAAGAGATGTGGTCTTAAAATACCTTCTTTTCAATGCAATATGTAATTTCATATTAAAATTATGTTAATGTACTGATCAGAATAAAAATGCAAATATATGCAAAAAGCCTATGCAATTCAAGTATTTCTATAGGTAGTAATTTTATCTCATTGTAGACCTTTAACATGAGTGTCTTATTTTCCTTTTAAATTTTAGGATTGTTTATGGGTACTATGTAGAAAAGTTGAGGCTGTCCTAAGAAAAATTTCCATTCTCTGACTTTTCTTTGCTTATGCAAGGGCTGAGAATTTACATATTTTCATTTGAGAAATTTGGTGAGGTTTTTAATTTTTTAGAAACTGACAAAACAAGAGGACGAATTTGGGGTGGTAGAAGAATTTTGACAGGAAAGCTGAGGAGAACTAGAAATTAGAGCAGAGTAGAAAAGATAGATTTTTTTCCTGATACGGAATCCAGATGAACCAAGATTGATTTGATTAATAGTAGCCGTGATAAAATTGTGGTACATTAAGAACTCAATCCAGTAGAAACAGACAATATTAATTTCAGTGTGTAAGTTAGAGCATGCAAGCTAGGCATGAATTTCTGTTGGTAGAGTACCGTGCTTTACACTCAAACACAGAACACGCTACATTTTAAACCCCTTTTGTTGCAAATAAATATTTTTTAAACATGCACAAGTAATTACTCAAAGGTATGTACCTTCTGAAAATAAATTAGTAAGACAAAGCAGTCTTTTTACATAATTGCCCTTCCCCAAAGCTGCTTAAACACGTGTACAGTTCCCATTTCCATAGCCAGCTGGCTACATGGATTTTCTTGACATGTTTTGAAAGTACACTTTGGTTGAACCCAAATATTGGAAGTTTGCACTTAAAAGAAAATGTCTGTCTAAAACAGTAGCTCGAGGTAAGATATAGAATGGATGCCCAGCCCAGCCTGCACAACAGGATTGCTACCATGTTGTTAGAATAATTATATTTTGGCTGAACTAACTAATTTAGAAAAACTGCAGTACATCTAGCAAGACTGAAAACTTTCCAAGACTGGATTGGTTTGGGGCTTTTTTTTTTCATTTTTAGTGTAATTTAAAACAATACCTCTTCTAGCTGCCAACAAACTCTTTCCCTGAATCTCACCATTCCTGGCTTCCCTCCTAACCATGTCCTGGCTCACCTCCAGAGCTGCCAAGTTTATGCCAGAAGCAGGAGGTATATTTGTATGGGGCTGGAGGAAGATCTGGAGCTCTGTTAAATTTTCAAGCCCAGATGGGGCAACATGATTTGTGTGTTTATGTCAGTGTGCCATACATCACAACTATCTGTGTGCTGACGTCAGCTTTGATTGGGCATTAATGTGCTGAACGCTGCAAACTAGAAAATACATGATAGATACAGATCTATGGCAACAATGCCACATAAGCAAATGTCTGTTTGGTGTGGAGATTCACTGTGCAAAATATTTCCCGAGATACACTGCATTAAGCCAGGGGAATATTTTGAGACACTTGAAAAACAAAAACAAAATCAACATGGGCAAAGAGAGCAAGAATGCAAACCCTTTCAGAGGAAGAGCTGAAACCAACATATTAACCATATTAACATATGTATCATCAGGCATATATTGAGGTGCTGTGCTCACTTGAGTCTTTCCAGAATTAAAACCAAATAGGAGGATGCTCTTCTTATGATTTGCAGGACTGTCAGTGATCAGGCTATGTTGCTGATGGTTGAGCACCTTTCTTTCCATAGTTTTTGCAACCTATTGTTATCAAAAGTGGCAAGCAAAAACATCAATGGACAGCAAATGGTTTTTCAAAGGATAGGATTTTTTTTTCTGTACCAGAAGTTTAGCTTTGTTTCCAGGAATCATCAGTGTTTATTTATTTATGTAAAAGTTTTTTATTTCTTACTTATACAAATAGCATCCAGCAGCCTCCTGAAAAACTAACAAAAGATGGTAATTTCTGGTCTGTGGGTTTATAGAGGTCACTGACTACTTTAGATTTAGATTTATACCATCTTTATGTGATTGCCCCTGTAGAATAATGTGACCAAAAGATTCCATTAAAATACAGTATATTGTGTCTCTCTTCCTAGTAGAGGAAATTATTTGCAAGTCAGCTTTACTGTTTCAGGGGCAGATACAACAGGCAAAGTCTGGGGATTGGTGTGCAGGCAGTTTTACCTCACATCACTTATGTTATTCCTCAGAAAGGAAATTCTGTAGGATGACACCACTTTATCATTATTCATGGTTTCACTTTGTGGGTGAAATGGAGGTTCCCTGATTTCACAGGGATGGATGCTCTTGGCCTGGGCACAAGTGGCAGCTTTGAAAAGAGACCCCTCCCCAGGATCTGATGCCATCTGGCCCAGAAGGTGGGGAAGGGAGGGGGTGTAAAGGTACCAAGGGATCAGTGCTAACCTGAGCAGATTGGGCTGCTCCAGACAGGCCACAACTTCATGGAGAGGTCAGAAAACAGAATTCAGTTTATTCTTTGACAGGAGCAGGAAATTTTCACCTTTCATGTCTGCTCTGTAAGATTCTCAGTGGCTAGAAAATAATGGTGACTGAAATGTGGGTTCATGAAGCAGTTGGGATGTTGATCACCATTTTAATAAACCTGAATGTCAGTACAATGCATGAACTATTCTAACATGTCTGAGGATGTTTTAGTCTCTCTGTTCCAAACTGATAAATTGTTATTGTGAAATAGTTTACCAGTATTTAAACTGACCTTTCAGAATAAGCATCAGTCACATAGTTTATGAAAGAAGTGCAAAATGTACAAAATACTTAAAAACTAATAAAAACTACAAAACTATAACCTGAAGCTGCAGAGCTGATTCCTTATACTTGTAATGGCTATTTTGAGGTTATTAGTCTTGATACCCCTGAAGGTTTGATTAATGTAGCACCTACAACTACCAAGAACAAGAGCATTATACCAGCTGTCCAGGGACCTTTAAGATAACTATTTCTTATCTTAAAGAAATATTTTGCTTTTTACCACAGATGTGTTTCTTTTTTTTTTTTTCTTCATTAAATACTGACATCATCAAAGCATTTAAGAACATTTTTTCTGACTTACCTCTGAAGATCTCTGTTGTGACCTTTGAATGTCTCTTTCTGCTATGTAAAATTAAGTAAAGAAAACGATGTAGAAAACTGCTTATTTAAGGCATATGGCAGTACATTGTAGCACAAGGCATGAGGCAGCACTTAAAAATCACAAATATATTGAGAAATGGTAATGCTGCTTGAAGCTTTAGAGTCACATGTTGTGCAGAGAGAAACTTTTAGAGGGAAAAATGCTAAGAACTTACTTACTAGAGTTTTCCATGCTCGACTGATAGCCAAAATGAATAATTGTGTGAGTTCTGCTTGCACAAAATATTAGAAATGAGATGCCTAAGTGCATTAAAAAACAAGGTTTTCAGAACCCAAACAAAAACTGGGCATCAGACACGGTAGAAACCAATGAGAGATAGGCTTAACACATGGCTTGTAAATATTGCTGATGTGAGCAAATGCTTGTTATGAAGATTTAGGGAAATGTTAATTTAGTGCTAAGTTAGCTCTTTCATAGTTTATCCTTGTCAAATATTTGTTTTCTTTAGACAGATATTTCAAGTCTTTTTTTTTTTTTTTAGCAAAAAGCCTTCTAACATAATTTCCAAGTATTGATGACCTATTTTCCCCCTCAGTTTGTCATTGAGAAGACCAAGGCTTACTCTATGAACATTAATTACCTTTTTCATCACATAGGATGTGTATTTTGTTTCCATGTCTTACAGAATAAAGCAATTATGGAACGTGTAACAAACTTGTCAGATATGGTAGTTGGTCTTGAATCATTTATTGGCTCTGAGAGAGAAACCAATCCATTGTACAAGGATTACCATGGTAAGTTCCATCTTTAGCAATGCAAAAAGTCTGCCCTGAGTGTTTCTAGGGCACTTAGCAGCTCACCCTCCAATTGGGTATCTGCTCTAAAGCAGCATTTGATTTCATTTTTGGAATATACCTCTTAAATGTTTTCCCCTTGCCTAACCAGTCTTGAGTTAGGGAAATTTTCAGCCAAGTGCATTAAGGCTGCAAAAGAAACATGGCAACTCCTTGCATGTTGTCAGGCTGCATTAGGGAGGCATGGCTCAATCAGATGTACATCTCAACAGGCAGGCTTTGGGGAATTCACATGCAGGGGAGGCTTGGCAATCATCTGACCAGCGAGCTGAACTTGTCATGAAATCAATACTTTTTGATCTGCCAAGTTTTAAATTGAGAACACGGCAAAACGTATACTGTACTAAGGAGAATAAACTGCTAGATTATGTGCTAGGTAAACTTGGTCTAAAAAATAATAGTGTGTTTTTTCAGCTGGAGGTTACAGCACTTGCACATTTAAGGAAATGAACGTGGGTATACATGGCATGTAAAATATGAAATGATTTTGGTAAAAAGTCTTGTAGCCTTTCAAGTGTTTTATCTTCAAAATGTGTAATGGTGCTTAATCTTGCATTTTGTTTCCCAAAGATTTTTGTTAGCTGTTGCAGCAGGCCTACTTAAATTTTTAAAATTGTATTAGAAGTTATGCACAGCCAAAGCAGTGAAAAACAGTTTTAGCTAATCTGGAGCAGTGCTCAGACTGTGCATAAATTACAGCTCTTATTATTGTGATACTACTGTAGTTCCATGGAAACCTTTAGCTGACAGTAAACTGCTTATCTGAAACCTGCTGTAAATATATGACAGTGGCAGTGTTTTCCCTAGCAGAATGTATGGAGTATATAGAAAAAAAGCAAAGATGGTGTTCAGACACCACTGTGTGTATGCAAGCTGTAATTAATAAATCAGAGAAAAATCATTCTGACTGTGAAAGTAGTGCACATTTCATTATCTGGGAAAAAAAAGGTGAATGAAAAAGAAGCCGTGAACAAAAGCTGGAATAATTTGCCTAATTATTTTTCCAACTGTATAATCGTGATATGGCCTTTGTTTATGCTAACATAATTCTGTCAATTTAATACTCCTTTTCTCAGTACTGAAGAGATCCTTTAAGACAATGTGTGTTTTAGCACTTATTTCTTGGTTTCCAATAAAAATGTATGCTAAGTCATTACTGGTGCTGTTTACTAAAAATTATGTGCCAATAAACATTGCTTTTGAGCTTTGCACGACCTTCATTTGACAGTCTGAAAAGAGATATTTCTAATGGTTTTAGCTTTGTGAATTCTTTTTGCTTAAGAACATATTTTAAGGTATTTATTTACTGCAGTTGATGAAAGATTTTGACATTACTCAGGAGCAGTTTGATTACATTATTGCATTATTTAATGAATCCTCCTTAATAATTTTATTAAGTTGTCTGCAAATTTAAATGTTTAAAAAGCCACAAAATAACAAAATAATTATATAGGTGATCCCTAAGTAAAATTTCTAGGATACTGTATGTAAGCAACCCTGTGTTGTATCTGCTGTTCCTATTTGTAATAATTAGATTTTTGTACTCAAAAGCCTAACAAATAATTTTTATAATTCACTGGACGGGAGGCAGGGATAGAGGGTTTAAAGCTGAAATAACACTTTTCTAATATTACTGAGAATTTTTGTAGTTATTCCCCATAAAAGTTATGCTTTTTTAAGTATTTCAATTCTAGGAAACTTCCTTTAAAAAAACTAAATAAATGCCTGAAAAAGTACTCGCCTTATTTTAAATAAGCAGTTTAATGTTTGGGGATTTTCTCACAGCTGCTGTTTTGAAGTCAGATACCTTTTCTAAATGTTCAGTATTTCCATTTAGATGCTGGCTTTATGAATAGCAAATATAGGCCAGTAATTGAGAAGCCCTGTAGAATTTTCCTGGTTTTTCAGATGTAGAAAATCACCCTTAGGTTGTTCAGAGACTATATTAGGCTGCACAAAAACCATCCAGCGTCCTTGTCAGAAAAAATCAGCTTGAGTTGCAGCTGACAGAATGCAGAGCTTGCAGTGCACCTAGTACTGTTAAAAACATCTGAACAGCTATAGAAACCTCCTGCAGGAAGAAAATGAATTTCTTCTGGGGTGACACGGGGGTTAAAATTTATTAAAAAGCCTGATCTAAAGCAGGATTTCCCAGAAACTTTTTTTCAAGTCGTTTTCAGGGCACAAAACGAAGGAGTTCTCATTAGAGCTTCAGTGGTTATCAGTAACCCATAAGCCTTGTTTTGCTGGCTGCTTACTGGTGCATTTAATAAAATAAAGATCACTCAGTGGTGCCGTGGGCAGCATGCAAGGTGATAGCCATATTTGCTTACTGTAAATACAAGAGAAAATCACACACAAACCGGCTGTAGTTTTGACAAGTATTAAGATCCCTCTTTACATCTGTACTTCTGTACCAAAGTGCAATTAGTTTTCCTCGCACAAGGATTTCTGTTTATCTTATTCTGCTTGATTACTTGAGCATAATCGCACCGTTTGCTTCATTGCTCCTGGTAGTAAGCTCCAGTTTAAAAAGGGGAGGATGAGTGTGTGTAAATATACAGAATTCTGCTGTAAGACTCTAATTTATGCATCTGGATGACAGCGTTTTCTTAATTTATTTTTTTTTTCCCCTCCTTTACTCTTTCTTTCCACAAGGTTTGGTTCATGTACGTCAGATTCCTCGGCTTAATAGCTTGATCTGTGATGTGTCAGACACGAAGGACCTTGCTTTTAGATTAAAAAGGAAGCTGTTCACCATCGAGGTAAGAGAAATGTTGTTTCACTATTTAGAACCCAAAAGGTGGAGCTAATCCCATCTCTTATGTTTCGTTTTGTGAAATGCATAAAACATGCATCGGATGATGTAAATTCATTTCGTTCTGGTTTTGCTGTTCGGAAGGGTTTGATAAAATACTGTAATATGCCTTCTAATTAAAAATGTCTCATTTGCTGCACTAAATCGGTCTGTTATAAATACTTTATTTTGGTTTAAAATGTACATAGAAAGTAGGCCACAACCTTCAATAACAAAGCATGACATGTTTCTAAGGATGTCAGGAGCATATTTAATTAAATGTTAATGACTTGCTCTTACTTGTGTTAGTGGGTGGGAAAGTAGCTACATGTTATTACCCCAGTAGAGGGATTTTAATGTATAATGTTGCCTAAAATTGTGTGTGGTATGGGGGATAAGTGTCCTTATCAGTATTCAGAAACCATTTTCTTTGCATTACTGAAATCACCTTTCGCTCTTTTATGTCATTTTAAACACAGTATCATTTACACTAATGTCCTTAAGTAAATTTCCTACTAAATTTAAACTTTTTTCTGTGACCTTTATGCAGACAATCCTGATAGAAGGCAGTAATACAAAAGATGTATTTCATTTTAATCTTGCTAAAGAGCAAATGAACATAGCACTATTAAGCAATTAGAGCTGATGTATTTATTAACCAAGCAATGCTTAGAGATGGAAGATGGCTTTCAGGGTGATGCAATAGTCATCGGTACAGTCTGAGCAAATTTTTTTTTTTTTAACAAAGACATAAAACAGCCAAGCATCCCTGACAAACCATTTTGTTTAATCTCTTTTCAAATGAAAAGCTCTTAAGCAGGCCACTTGTCTTAACTGCTTGAAACCATAAAAAGAGAGAATTGCCACCAATAAATTAGCATATTTTTTACTCCATCACCAAATGCTGGTCAATGTGGCTTGGCACTGCTTTGGTGTTTGGGACTTCACCCTTAAGTGACCACTTTGGCCCTTATTTGACCCTCTGCCCTTTTTAGCTGGCCACTTGATAAGGTAACTTAAGGGTTCTCTCTCTTCACTGCCCCCTCCCCTTCACAATTGCAAGTAGCCCTAACCTATAAATCATTGAAAGGGCCCTATCAAGTGACAAATTAAGGTGCCCTCCTCCTAATTAATGGTCATCAATGTCTTTAATTATCTAATCCTATTGAGAGTAGTTAATAGTTAATCAGGCAGCCAGTTCTTCATGCAGGTCATCTCTGCGTGAGTGCTAGAAGTTTCTCAACTAGAGGTATCCTCTTCAGAAGCCACTTAAAGGCAAATACATGAAGGAGGGCTTTTTTGCCCAAGACAGTTCCTTTATAATGTTTGTCACTTTGCCGTGAATGCAGTTAGTGAAACCAGGCACTGTGAGGTATCAAAGCATTTCAACAACTGCTTTTGAGCAGTACAGTAGAAACAAAACCCTTGCTAGTCTGTGTTTGCTTTTAAAATACAAATGTTCTGTGTGTTTTCAGAGGTGTAGGGAAGCATGCACCCTCATTGCACAGCATAGTAAATTCTCATTTATTATAGCTGTGAATTAGAATATTTGGGTGGTTTCTCATCACGGAGTCCTGTCTCAGAATACAATTTTTTCTTTCAAATTTGAGATTCTAATCTGTAATGTAATTTGGAAGGAAAGAGTACCCTTAGCAGGAGGCTCTGTGAAAAGAATTGAATTAGCCATGGGACATTGGAAACAGGAGTGAAGTGCAACTCTTGAAACAACCTGTTGCCCTAGACATGCGTGGATGACCCACTTGTGTAGTTTCTCCCTTCGCTGCTCAGCTGCAGCCCCTTTTGAATAACTTGAGGTTTTGTTAGAGATATGCTTTCTGTAAGCTGAACTGACACAAACTATCCCTTTTTGGACATGTTAGATCACTGTCCTACCGTGATCTTCCTGTACACGTTTCACTAATCTATAATACATGTGTTTTTCTTCCTCCTACTCTTAGGGAGAGCAGACTGCAGCAAGGCTGACTGGAGCAATAAGAAAATGGGAGCAGGGGAAAACTGAATTAAGAAAGGATGTGAATAAGGTCTTCTAAAATGGGTTTCTGCAGTTAGAATGTGATGTGTCAGCAGTCAGTCAGCACTGGTTCTGGGGGTAGAAGCAAAAAGCAGCACAGCAGTGTGATTGCAAGCAGAAGTATGCTTTATACAGGGTGCAATTAAGTTTAGGACTTCTTCAGTTGAAGTTTAAATATGAAATGAAAATGGAAATTTAGTACCTTGAAGTTTATGGGAAGTTTCTGCATACTTATATACACAATTTAGGATAATAATACTGACCTCTGCTTGAAATGGTGTTTTAAAATCAAATTACGTGAGAAAAGTTAGAAACACAGAACCTGTGAATTATGGTGAAATTTCTACAAAGAGGGTTTTTCGTCACTAGACCATTCTATTTTTACAGTTTAAAATAAGAGCATGGGGCATGGATTTTTTCATCTCTAGATTGCTCACCAGTTAAATAACTCCTTAGAGTTTGGCCCTCATAGGTGAAAAAACTTGAATGTCAAATCTATTTTATTAGATTGCAGTTCTGTGGGAGGAACTCCGCCTCTTTATAGCCTGCAGAATCTTTTAACTGTTTCAGTTTTCCTTGTGTCTTCTTCATCAAAATAAGATTGACTGAAATGTTTTCTAAAGAGATTTTTTTTTTTAAATTCAGGATGAATTTTTTTTTAATGAATATTTATGAGTGCTCATTGTCCATTTATAAATTATGAAGAGGAACCTTTCCAGGAAAACTTCCATGTTTCTCTAAAAGGTGCAGTAGCTATTTCAAGCTTTCCCAAATCTTCACACGTCAGTTACTAGCAGTATACTCCTATATGCAGTATTATCAGAGATCTATCTTATGTGCATGCCATTTTAAAGGACACAATTTTGAAGTTAGCCTGTCTAATCCTATTTCTTCCCACTTTGGAATCTTAATTAGAAGGAGATAAAAACCATCATTTGACTAAATTATTGTCTTGAATCTGTAGCAAAAGGTATAATCCGCAATTGGGCCAATTAGTGTACCCCATAGTTAGCTATGCTGAGGCAGGAAACTTGATTAGATCTGACACCAGCCTAGTTCCCACTGTTGTTTTGCCAGGTATGATGGTCAGACTTCAAAGGGCTTGAGGCATCAGCAGGGCAAGGTTTGGAGGCCAGCTTAGGTCCGGTCGTTAATCTCTCTGCTAAAACCACAGCAGCCCTCGCACAAAACAAGCTTACACGACACAATCATGCGGTATTAAAGTTTGGGTTGAGTCATGCCAATTTGCCTTTGATTTTCTGATGATTGACTAAAAGATGGCTACATGACTAGACACATACTGAACGTTTACTGATTAGGTAAGTTCCCCAAATATTTGAAATATTTTTTGATTTCTCAGTTAAATGATATGACAGCCCGTTCATCTTAATGCAGCCGTTCAGCAGAGTTGCTCTTGAAGTGCTTTTTTGCTTTCTTTGTAGCTCTGGATGTAACTTTTATCAACATTTGAGAAATTCTGTAGGACCATTGCATTCGTAGTTTTATTTGACAGAATTTTATCTTTGTTGTTCCAAAGCCTCCTGTGTGAAGACTTAAGGAATCTCTGCTTAGATCTGTTTTTTTCACTGCTCCAAATTTCTATGCAAACATTGTTTATCTTTCTTATTTAGGTAGATTTATAATTATTGGCCAAAAGGACATTTTCCCTTAATTATTTTTCACTTCACCATCAAGTAAAGCACTGTTTCATGGCTGTGATTACATAAGTGTTCCTTTCTTTTGCAGTCTGATTTGTTCAAATATTGCAGTAACAGTGACATGTTTCCATTCTGAGAAAAGCCTAAGGCTGCTTTAGTATTATTCCAAATGATTGAAATTGCCATCTTGCTGACTTTCCCTTGGGCAGCTTAGGGCCTGTTTACTTTTGTATTTGTTTCACATGTTCCCTCTGAGTTTGGCTGGCAGGACATCATTACCTGGTTTGACAAGACAGTTGGAGAAGATTCATATTTGATTAACTCCCTTTGTTTTTGTCTGGACAACACAGACCTCTGAAATTACCCGTTTAAAGTTAAAACTCCTGATAAATTCAGATAAACGCTCACAAATAGGAAAGTTTGTGAGGGTGTTTTTGTAATTCCCTGGTTTTGCTTCATTTTTAAGTCTTCAAGTAACTGTTAAGTATTAGAAATATAGAGACAAAGCTTTTTCCTGCAAGTTTTTATATTATAGTTTGTCTAATAAATAGTTGTTGTGCAAATACTTTTTTTTGACAAAACACAAGTCACGGCTACCAATATTTTATTTTAAATGGCTGCAACACCTGTGCAGCCCACGATAAAAATCTTTAGAAGCCAACTCAGTTTAAATGAGCTGATGATGTTATCAAATGTTATGTACTATTTAAAGAATTGCCACACAGCAATTCTTTAAATAGTATAAAAAAGTAGCATAAAAAATGGTATAAAAATTTACAGAACTTAATGTACAAGTTCAGGAGTTTCTTTTCTGAGAAGTGTTTTCTAAGAGGAGAGGAAGGAATTGGAGGATTCCTGTGGCAAGAGAGTGGCTGGTTTCTCAGTGCAGGGCAGATGCAATATGGTACTCTGGAGCACTCTGTACCGCATTTTCCCCATGGCGATTGCCAGAGCAAAAGGTTATGTCTTTGGAAGGAAATAACCACAAAAACCAGCAACTGAGTCTATACAGAATTTAAAATAAAGATATGATTCCAAAGGCATTCAGATAATATCCTGTATTCTAGCAGTAAAAGACTGAGTAAATTAATGATAAAAAATGAGAAGTAATTGCAACTCTAGGTATTCCTGTCTGTTATGTGTCCAGCGCTGGTATTTGGAAGCTGTCTTAAAACTCTTTAAGTTGGTGATTTTGGCCTTTCAAAACAGGAAATATGACTTAGGTAGCCTCCATCTGAAATCTCTGTATTTCTGACTTTTTTGTCTTCCTTTCAATGTCTGTCTTTTCATTGCTTATCTTAGACAGACTACACTGTGGTGAACTTCTTATTTGCAAAAGGGAAGTGCAAATGGCCATAGTCAGAGATGATTTACCAAAACAGGTGGGTGAGACCAGTCAGAACTGGTGTCTGCAGTGCTTCAGTGTGGCATCCACACAGCACAGGTTTGGTCCTAAGGGGCTCAGGAGCTGGCAGTGTCACTGAGTGCCAGAACTGTGCTCCTGCAAACATTCCCTAAGTAATTATTCATCAGGAGCAGGTAGAGGTACAGTGGCTTAGGTTATTTCTTCTGAAGGAACAACTCAACCCTGTCACAGCACATATGGGATCAGTATATATCTAAAATACACATCCATGCCATACCAACCTCTCTACTGAAGTGAGAACTAGAAAATTACAATAAGAGCACCACTTCTGTTAGCTTCTCCCAAGAGAATTTGGGACAGTCTTCATTAATGGCTGACCCTAATCTTGATTATATTGCTCAGATGTTTCTAAAATTGAGTGAATTTGTCAATAAATGCATTTGAATTAATGAACTGGTTTTGGCCACTGTTAACAAAAAGAATCAATGAACCTGGGAGCTGACAAAAGGCAAAACACTGGTTAATTATAAATTCAGGTGAACTGGTAAATCTACAACAATCATTCAGTAAAATAAGGAAAATAACTAATATATGCTACAACATATATGTTGCCATACTGATCTATGTACCTTCATATATAGAAAAAACAACTCTGTATTTTGAGACTGGGCACAAGTGCCCAGTTAGGGCCTTATGATACCAAAATGAAACCTTCTTTTACCAAGCCAGCACTTGTGACTACCTGGCTGCCCAGGCATGGATGAAACTTCACAGCTATTCCTGGTTCAGGGATGCGACAGAATTTTTCTGAAGTGTTACAGAAAATGCATTTCTTCAATTTTCTCATCCCCATGTGTTTGAGAACACAGCTACCCCTGGGGCTTGCATGGGAAACCTCCTTGTGCTCAGCCTGCCTTGAGCAGATGCATCATACCTGGATGTTGCACTCCAGCCAGTGCAGGGAACTCTGCATATCAAACTCAACTTTCCAACAGAGAGAGAAAACATTGGAATACAATTCAGCTGAAATTTATACCAGTAAAACCTTTTTTTTTGGCATTAATTTTTCCTGTCCATTTTTTCTCCATTATATTAATCCCTGTGTTATTTTAAAATAGTTCAAAAGACAATAATTATAATACCGTAACACTTTCTTAATCTAAAATTAACAATATTGAAAAAAAGGTTCTCCTGCCAAACTAATTCTACCATAATACCAAGCTCCATTTTGCATTATTTCACCTAGTAGCCAGTTCAGGTTCTCTTTACCTGGTATGGTGTACTTCACTGAATTGTTTTGTCAGATGCTGTCAAGCCAACCTACCATTGTTAAAGAAAATCAAACTAAATCATTTTGGCATGAGCCTTCCAGGAATAAGGCACAGAATATGAAGGGTTTGATGAAATCAAGGATTTGATTTCAATATTGTAAAAGACTGCCTGTCAAAAATGTATTACATTCTTTCAAACAATTTTGAATAAATACATGTGTTTTAAATTGTGACA
Source organism: Catharus ustulatus (assembly GCF_009819885.2). Classification (NCBI taxonomy): domain Eukaryota; kingdom Metazoa; phylum Chordata; class Aves; order Passeriformes; family Turdidae; genus Catharus; species Catharus ustulatus. Next base: position 61,385,016 of record NC_046226.1, on the reverse strand, counting down.
GTACAATTTAGCTAAAGTTTTGGGAGAGTATTTTTAAATTATAATAACTTGAGGTGGAACAATACTTGGAAGGCTCCTATTTGACAAGAAAAACCCTCTGAATCTTAATGGCACACTGGACTGAAATCAAGTATCAATTTTATACAGTATATGGAATTTCAGAGCACATGTGGAAGGATTTAATCTAGTGCACATGTGGAAGAATTTAATTTGAAAATATCACCTTGTTGTATACTGCTGATTAACGTAAATTAAATTATTAATTATCTGTCTGTAGGCAAAATTAAATATATGAAGATATTGTTAACTCTTAGGTTTCATAGGAAGATTTGTAATATCCTGAAATTTATTTAATAATTAGTTTTGTTTTATGGGTTGTATAATAGTGCAATGTGAGAGTTCCATTCAGTTTTTCAAAACTTTAACCCTTGTAATTACAATGCAGCTGCAGTTTCTTGTTAGCAAACATAACTCATTTAACAGAACTTATTTAACCACATAATTCTGGAGTTCAGAAATATTTATGCCATGTGTTGTTGCAAGGGAAGAACAGGCACCACAAAGTCATTAATGCACTGAAAGGTCACTTGTGCATATTGTAATGGGCTGCTCATTCTCAGGATCTGTGCTAAGGGTCAGTGTTGCAGCATGAAAAGGTTTGGCCTCTTCAGTCTGTAAATAACTGGGTCAACTTCTGTATTCGCCAGACAAGTAAAGTAGCTGACATATTCTCCTTTTCTAACTAAAGACAGGTAGAGTATGGACATCTTTTGTAAAAATGTTGGTTGATAAAGCCTAAAAAACTCTTTCTATACAAGGGTTATGTTATTCACTAAAGCAGTAGTGAATCTTTCAGAAGTGAATCTTTAGTTAAACCCCATATTTGTAGTAGTTCCCATACAGGAACTACTATTACAGTGCCACTTCCATTAAATGATTTTTAAAATATCGTAAGTTTTAATTAAATTAGGATCTTTCATAGTTGTATAATGTTCTCATTTTACAAGGAGTAACAAATTCAATCAGACTTTTACACGGTAAAACACATCTCTGGTTTTCTGTATCTCTGTAACAACAGGAAAATAAAATTAAAAACTGAGGAGAATTCACATTTTCTCATCCACAGGTTTACATTGTACCTGAACTTAATTGATGTACACTGAAGTTCAGGGCTCTTAGGAATGAGAGGAGGAGAATTTTTCATATCCATGTGCAAGATGCACATCCATCTGGATCTCCTTGTCTCAGTATTGTTTGTTATGGTTTTAATTATGATCTTTGGGTAGGAAGTGATTCAGATATTCTCTGAACAAGGAAACTGGAAGATAGCCCCATCTAATACTTCTAAAGGGTTAAAATAGCATTTTATAGGGAACCAGACTAATGCTGCCAAACATTTGCCATGATTAATAATACACTTAAACAAATTTCAAATGTTTATTGTGACTTTGGAAATTCAAAACTGTGTTAACATTTCCAGTCTTTTGAAAATATTAATGGTTTTGCATTTAAGGAATCCACAAATTCATAGTATCTTTAAATTTTTCACCTCTACGGAAATTGTTTCATACCATTTTTCTGATCTATTTATTTTACTGGTTCACAAAATATATTACCATTTATTGAACCCTGGAACCTGGGTTTTTAAATTATTTTTATTGAGAGCAAACTCTTTATTCTTAGTCTGAAAGACTTAATGAAAGTGCCAAAAGCAGGCAGGAGAAAAAAAATATACATACACTGCAAAGTACTGTAGCTGAAGAAAAAATGTTCTATAATCATTGTGCAAATACTGCTTTTAGTTTTGGCTAAACTATGGGGTATTATTTGTAACAAAATTCCAGAGTACATTTAATTCTTATATTTCTGGCCAAGAGAATTATGCAAAAAGTAGATTATCATAGCAAAGTGGGTGAGGGCTACAGTACCCAATGTGTAAGTAAAGTTAGATTTTGTTCATGCCATCTTTGTTGCTCTCTTTCTCACAGTTGTTTTAGTTGCATGATTTTGGTATTTTCTATATTTGGTTTTTCTTAATTATATTTCATAGGATTTTCAAAGGATTTTGTATCATACATAATGTAATTTAAAGTTTCTCACTGCATGTTGAAAACCAATAGCTTTTGAAATATCAAGTGAAGCTGTCTCCCAAAAGGAAAACATTATTTATTGCAGTTAAAGTGGTGTTTCTGGCCAGCTTAACATTGACAGCATATTAGCCCCGTTCAGAATGAATGATATTACCAATTAACAGTTCTGCTTCCTTCTTCCTTCTGAAGAAAGTAAGCAATAATTGTATAGTGTACAATAATTAAAGCTTTTTATTGATGTCCATAAATGCATAAATAAATAAAAGGAATCTTGGTGCCAACTCATACCAGTCATAGGCTGCTTGACTTTCAGAAAACAGCTGGAAGCACTTGCTGAAAATAGTTTACTTAAATGCCTCATTTCGGGTATTTAAGGTTTGAAAAACCTAGGTTTAGCTTATGAAAATACAGTCTATGGGCTCTTCATCTACGTTTTTCCTGTTTGAAGGCTGTTAGAACAAAAATTACTCAAGAATTCACTCTGATGTTCGTAAATTCATGTTTTACAAAACAGTTGCTGAATGGACATACTTCTTTTCTAATATTAAAGCAGTAATCTTTGAGTAGTGTGTCTGCTTGAATCTTGTTGAAAAGTAAAAGCAGAAAGCAAAAATAACCAATCAGTTTGCCAGTTTTAAGTGGGAGAAAGTGAGTACTGCTGCACAGGAGAAAGCCACTTCACCTTGCATCCAAAGCAGCAGTTCCTATCTCAGAATAACCTGATAGATTGCTGAATATTTAGTTTCAGACTGTCCAGCTGAGCAGGGAGGAACTGTGCAGTTTGCAGATACACTTGGGATCTGTGAGAGTTCTCAGTCAAGGATTGCTGTTCCAGGATGGCTCAGGTTTTGGACCTTCCCCCTTATCTGCTTTTATTTAGTACATCCCAAATCAAGCCTGGCCATCAGTGACAGATGTCACAACCAGATCACCCTCAGCTTAGGAAGGATGTTGAGGTGCTTGAGTGTGTCCAAGGCTGGTGAGGAACAACTGAGGGAGCTGGGGTTGTTTAACCTGGAGAAAAGGAGATTCAGAGGTGACCTTATCACTCTCTACAACTTCCTGAAAGGTGGCTGTAGTCAGGTGGGGTTGGGCTCTTTTTCCAGGCAGCACTAACAGAACCAGAGGACCACCCTTAAACTGCACCAAAGGAAATATAGGTTGGATATTAGGATAAAGTGTTTTACACAAAGGGTGATAAAGTACTGGAATGGTCTGCCCAGGGAGGTGGTGGAGTCACCATCCCTGGATGTGTTTAAAAACAGACTGGATGTGGCACTCAGTGCCAAGATCTAGTTGAGGTATTAGGGCATGGGTTGGACTCAATGATCTTGGAGGTCTCTTCCAACCTGGTGATTCTGTGAATTCTGTGTGTGATTTAAGAGCCAACACATGAGTAGATGAACAAGAGCTGACCAAGGCAAGCTTGCTCATGGATGTAGCCCCAGCTTGTACCATCTGGGTATTCAGTGTGTGCTGTGTAGGATAAACACATCCCCAGCCACTGGAGGTGCCAGGTATTACAGCTGAGCAGCATTTTCTTTCTGCCTCTCCATTATGTGCAGTTATCCATTGGTTTCATCTCTTCTTTCATTGATTTATTAGAGACTTAGTAATTTGCTGCTTAATCAATAAACCCTGCAGTCTCTTGAGATTGATATGTCTCAGCTCTGCAATCTAAAGCCAGCACCGTAAACGTGCTAATCAACACTTCTCACCTTCTGGTGTAAGGCTTTGTAATTCTGGGCAGGTTACAGGTTTTCTGTACTCCCTCAAATGCACTTCCACAAACCTTTTTCTACCAGAGAGTAGTGTGGCAGGAGTTACATCAGCTTTTTTTTTTTTTTTTTTCCCTTGCTTTAATGAAGGGAAAAATGGTTCTCCTTTTAGGATGAGTATTTATTAAGTGCTACAAAGCAGTATGTAATTTGTAATTCTTATTGCTGTTCAAAAAAAAACCTAATAAGAAGGAAATCCAGTACTTGTATTTAGTACTAGATCCTCAATAGTAGCATAGCCATGGGCTGTTTATGCTTGGTCTACATCATCTAGACTAAAAATAGCCCTCCTGTCATTTTATTGGCAGAGTTTTAGCTACTCCTTTAATTCTGTTTAAAAATGAATAGAGAGAAAGACAGTATAAATATTGAATGCATGTAGATATTTCAGTAAGTAACTAAAAGGAGATTCCTGATGCTTGGAAGAGCTCTATAATTAAATGGAATTCATATTTTGTTTAAGAGGGATTTCTTATATTAATACAATCTTCAAAAGTATTATGTTAGTTTTTGTATTTGTATCATTAAAGTAGCTACTTTTAAATACCTACATATTAAATTATATTTTTTTTAGTACTGTCTTGCTTAAGTTTTATTCTTTTTAGGTTTCCTTTACATTGTGATAAGAAATTACTGGTGAGGTATTTAATTTCTCATCAGTTAAATGGGAAGCCACATAATTTCTGATTTTTCTATTAATAAAGTGAGTTTTTGCAGAATGAGAGGACAAGTCACTAGTGCCTGCTAAAATCTTCAGCAACAACCTGAAAATTTCAGGCTTATTATGTTATGGTATTTGAAAACCTGTGGAAACAAGGAAAGAAGAGCTGGCTTTTTCATGTTCTGTCTGTCCTATAAAAACATGGGCTAATTTAGAAACTTTCAAAGCCACAGTCACATTATGGAAAAGACAGTTTTAAGGTGGAAGTGCATCTGTCATTATTTTTTCTTGATATGAAAAGGGCATTTTGACTTTGAAAAAGCCATAAAATTAGATTCACGCTACAGAAACACCCCTAAATCTACAAAGGAGAATTTTTACTGTGTTAGTAGGGTAAGGCTCTATGGTAGAAACATTGCAGTGAAAAGATTTTTGTCAGCAGGTTACCTATAATCTCATATAAGAAGCACTTTTTCCTCTGTCTGAACTAAAATTCTATTTGTACCACGGTCTTCACTACTTCTGCTTCTCCATTTTTGTTCCCCCACACCTTGATGTGTATTTGCATCCTTTAGGACAGTATTATCCTGCACATTCAGTGTAATTGTCTGTGCTCACACAAATAGGAAGAACTGGAATACTTTATTGCAGTTTCTTTGATTTTCATTATTATTTGTTTCTCTGGTTTTCATCCTAAAATTCTGTTGTTACTTTTCAAGTTGATCCAAAAAATCAGCACATTGCAGTCAGATGCATTTGAAAGTAACTTCTGTTGACTGCTGCTTTTATGGAAGGTTGCTGGTGGTGGTACAAATGAGATGATGAAAAGAGAAGCAATGAATATTGTAATTTTTATGTTAGAGCATCCAAAATAAAGTAAATAGTTGCAATCCATCTGTCGCAAGTGCATATCACTGACATAGGGGGCATATCAGTTTTCAGAACTCAGAACAGAAAATTATGCATAACTGGAGTGGTTTTATACATAGAATGTAGACTTCTGGTGAAAATATCTATAAGTAAAGCAGAATTTGTGCAAAGTCTGGAATAGTCCCTTAGTGATCATTTTTATTGTGAGCAGTATCACTATTTCTATAACATTATTAGTATTCAACTATTTTGTAATCTTTTTTTTAAGGAGGAAGTGTGATTCCATACAAAATTGCATTCCTAAAAGATTTAATGTTCCCAACAATAAAAAGATATTGGAAAATTTCTATCTAGAAAAATCAAACCAGCTATTCTTGTTTCAAGTTTCATCTAATATATTGTTCCGTGTGGTTGTATGATAAACACATTATTCCTTGAACAGGAATTAAGAGTAAAGCTGCCAGGAAGGGGTTTTGTTGTCAGAGTAGTTCCCGCCTCATGTTTTGTAAGAGATTTCATGGTCCCATTGTAAAGAGTGGATGATTTAAAACGTGTTCCCAAGATAAACTTTCCCATTGTCATTAATGAGGATGGATAATACTGAGTGACAAGTGCATTAGGAATGACACAGAAAGAGCTGTTAGATTTGTCAGAGCGTATCACTTCAGGCAATGAAACTTGAGGACATTCTCTTTTAGCAATTTTTTGCTATTTATTTAGAGAACCAAGGATTGTGATTGCTCACACAGGTGGATTCTACTGTTTGGCTCATTAAATATTTAGGTAACTTTGAAAAGGTAAAGGTGATAAATATGAGCATTGTACTCCACTGTGAGGGGTGCAAGTGGTTGCTTTGCCTACAAATAATTCAACAGAACGAATACACCATTTGTTTATTTGGCAGATAATTTTGTAATTTGCAATACTCTGAATGGGAGTATTTTAAAGTTATATAATAAGAAATGCTCTGAACTGTTGTAGTGAAGCTTCTGGGATATTTAGCCTAAAATTAGGACACAATACATGTAATTTACATTGACTTAAAAATTGTATTTTCTCCACAGAGCAAGACTTTTTAAATATTTATCTCAGAATAATTAATAATTTATTACTTTTTCTGGTGTTTAAAACCCTTCCAAACTACAACATGCCTATCAATTTCCATTTTGAACATTCAATTGGTCACTTTTTCGCCTTGATTCATCTTGCCTGGCTGCCAACCAAATTTTGCCTGCATGTACCTTCTTGACACTAATAATGACTGAGTTCCTGTTCGTTTGCGTGCAAGATTTCCCAAGCGGCAGTTTGGGGCTGGGATAAACTATCTATCATCATTGCATACAACTAATCTGCCTCCATCAAACCAGCCCATGATTGAAATTGCATTTGACAATTCACCTCTCCTTGGCGTGCCTGAGGTGAACATAGCTACAGACCATCCCCGGAAGGGCAGAACAGCTCCTCCATATGTTGGGGAGGATCCTTTTATTTGTGTCAGGAGACTTTTTTGCAAAGCATGTATAGGCAGAGATTTTTTTTTCATTATTTTTTTCCCCCTAGACTTCCTTGTTTGTAGACACGTGGCTGCTGCTTTCTCCTAACCGAAGCATTTTGGGTTTGTGAAGCATTTTGGGATCTTTGTTTGATCAGAGCTCTTCCTTTGAGATGAACCAGGGCAATACTGGATATATAGGAGATAAAAATTCAAGAGGGATGTGAAACAGAAATTATTTTTTGATAGAATTCATAGACCAGTTGTACTGGTCAAACATCAGGCAAAGTACCTGTTACTCTGTTGACCATTACCAAAACTTACAACTGCTGGGAGCATTTGGATAACACAGAACTTGAGAAAAAATTTAAAAAGCAAAATTTCTTCTTTCTGTCATATACAAAATCTTTTAAATTTTTTCCCAATCTGTGTATTTATTCATATTGTGTATAGTTACTAGTTTAGAAACCTGACCATACAAATATGATCTGTACAAATATGATGTGACAAAACAGACAAAACCTTTTATTTCTGGGTAAGATTACTCAAATTCTCTTCAGAGTAAAAAGCTTTCTAGGATTCCTTTTTGTATGAGTTCACTTTTATCTTAATATTTTAAGTAACAGCCTATGTCAAGAGTGCTGCTTTTCATTAGTGATGTGAATCACTAATGCTTCATCAGATATAATTAATTTTTCAAATGCAACCTTTCTGAATAGTTAGAGTAATAAAGTTCTGATTCCAGGTAGGTAATTTCTTTGTAGTTTTCTTCTATATTTTCTGTATATTGAGTTAAAAAAACACTGTTTGGATAAATAGGTCCCTTCCAACATGAGATATTCTGTGATTCTGTGGTAATGCAGTCAGAAAACACTGATGAATTGCACTCTGGGATGTGTTTTGATTTCTCACTGGTTTGTGTAACAGCATGTTTTTGCTGCTATTTTTGTATTTTAACAGAAGCACAAAGATCCACAGTCAGTTTGTCCTTTCAAATGAGTACAGCCCATTGCTGAAAAGGGGAGTGGCAGTGGCACACTCATGAAGGCACAACTCTCAGCCTCATTTTCTCTCTCTCACAAGTCATACTTTTCTCCTTAAAACTGAAATACATTTTTTGGAGTACTTTCATTCAGCAGATTAAGTTCAAACTGAATTAGTAATCTTTTTGAAATGTTTGACAGCTGAATGTTTCCCTGTATCTATTTTAGTTGTGGGGAGGAAGCTAAATAATATGGGTACCATGGCTTTCTACAGCATTTCCAGCCAACAAGTCCAGAAGAATCAGCACCCTTTTGAATATATAAATCATTTATCTTAGTAACCTGCTGCTCTGAAGGCAGGAAAGAATTAGTCAGCCACACAGCCATGCTCAGTTCACCTGTCACAGTAGCAGTGTTCCAAACCTACCCATAATTTATGTCCTGCTTTCCATATCTTTTATTTATTTTAATTTATTTCATTCTGATTCTTTTTCCTTTGAGTGAACTTGTTGTTGTTGTTATTGTTGTTGTTGTTGTTGTTGTTGTTGTTGTTCCCTTTGGTATTAACCATAACTTCTTAAAAAATAACTTCTTAAATTCGTAGTCTGGATTTGAGATTTTCTTGTGTGTTCTTTCCTGTGCAACATCAAAAGCTTTAGGCTGTGATTTGATGTAATGACCTCCCTGATGTATAATAGTTCTTGTCCACATCAGAATGAACAGTTGTCATACGAAAAGGAGACCTTTTCAAGCCTCTGCTATTGTATATAAATACCTGCACTGGTTTTATTGTCTATAAAGCAGTATTAGAGGGGTTTGGAGGCAGCAGAGGAGTTCCATCCTGTTGCCACTGCACTGCCAAAGGGAATTAAGGGAGAGGGATTTAAATTGTTAGGATCTGCAAATTCAGCAACAGTTAAAAGTAAATGAAAAATATCATATCAATCCTTTAAAAATATTCAACATGTATTTTAAAAATAATTTTGTCAATCTAGTTGTACACTTAAATATATTACAGTTGTCTTCTCACACCCAGTTATGCCCTTATCACTTATCAACCTTAGAATCTCTAAATGTACTTATGTGCAGTGCCACTGAACATTATATTTTAAGATTAAAATGCAGTTATTTGTAAATGTGATCTGTGATTCAAGGTAGGCTTCCTCATCAGTTGCCAAATTTACAACGTGGTGGTTCATAACCCCTTTGTTATTCTAGAAGTAGTAAGAGATTATTACAGTGCCTTTGTATTACTGAAGCATAAGTTTTAAATCCTCTTTAAATTAGATTAGTGCTTTCAGAGACTGAAACTAGAATAGACTTTCAAACTTCTACTTCAAAAAAATAGTAATTTTTATAAAAGAGAATGTGTAATGCTCTCTATCGCATTGATATTTACACATCATCGATCCTTTGAAAAACACTTCATAAACCATACATAAATGCAATTCCTGAGATCCAGCAGATGTTTAGAAAGTGTCAATTTAGACTTTGAATTGACTAAAGACCTTATGTCTTCATCAAGAGAGCTACTGGAAAATACTTAATTAGCAACATTCTTACTACAGGTGTTAATGTTGGGATGTACAGTAATTTCACGAATACAAGCCGCACCAATTTGACTAAGATTTTGCTCCTAAACCGGAAATGTGGCCAATATTCAGGAGCGGCTAATATGTGAATAATTTTCTGACATTTACAACCTCAGAAGTGCCAGCCAGAGTGCCGAGCTGAGCAGCTGCAAAGTCGGCATTTTGCGATTGTTACAAATCGCTACTCTGTTGCACCGTGGGTGGAGCCTGGCTGCCTGCAGGCAGCACGAGGGGCGGGGAGAGAGGAGGGAGAGCTCCCTACCACAGCCCGGGGGAGAGACGGGGGGGCCCCGCGCCACCATTGCCGCGGCTCGGGGAGGAGTGGGGGGACCCGGGCCGCCGCTGCCGCGGCTCTGGGAGGCGACGGGGGGCTCCGTCCCTGCCTGCCACCACAGGGCAGCGCCGGGCCGTGGTGACCGAGCCCAGTGGCAGCGGCGGCTGGCCCCCAGTGGCCCTGCCGAGCGGCAACGCTGGGCTGGGCTACCTGGCCCCATCAGCAGCCCCTAGCGGGCTGAGCCTGCACAGCCTTAGCTGAGCCAGTAAACCCCGCCCTACCGCCGTTCTGTTACTATTTGGCAACTTTGTTGCACGCGGGTCCTCGCTGCAAACGACTGAGCAGCTTGTATTCAGGTGCAGCTTATTTATGGACAAAAAACGAAATATTTGCCAACACCCAGAGATGCGGCTTATACTCAGTGCGGCTTGTATTCGTGAATTTACTGTACCTTCCATACAGTTTCATTGTAAAAATGGAGTAAATATAACTAAATGTAAAGTTCTAAATCAGGCCACATGGGCAGCAGTTGGGATGTGTATTTGTTATATAATGCTGTTTATCTTTGAACTGGGATCACTGCTCTTTGACTGATGATCCCATTCATCCTCTTCACTTCCTGCCTTCCTCATCTTTGTTTTAAAAACCACGATAGGATGATCTTGCTCTTCTTGGAGACTGGACTAGGCCCTCTCCAGAGGTCCCTTCCAACCCAAACCTTTCAATGATTCTGTGATTCAGACCAAGACACCTAACGTAGGAATGCCTTCAGCAGCTGGATTAGTGCCTGAACCTCTTCACTGCTACTCTTGATTAGCAACCAAACTCTTGGCTGGCTATTAATATGAACTCATTAACAAAAGAAAGCCTGATAGTGAGTCTTATGTCCTAGAGATTCAAAGGAGGATTCTCTGTCCTCTGGGTTAGAAGTTCAGCTGACAAAACAGAACTTCAAATCAGGCTGCTTCAAATGCTGTGGGCACTGCCACTGACTATTTTCTGAATTCCTTGGCAACAGAGAGTCCTTGTGACTTAATAGTGTTGGTTTGCCAAAAGAAATGCAATCTCTGGTTGGAAAACTACTGTTTGATTAATTGTTTCATTTAGCTACAGTTGGTGAAAGTTCCAAATGACATTAAAAATTCTAGGCTTATACTTAGATGTCTTTGATTCTTCACAGAGCCCACAAAGACAAAGACGCAAAAAAGCTTTTGCACAGACAGAAACCTGTTCCTCATGAATATTCAAAGAACTGGCTTCAATCACACAGAACAGAAAAAACATATCAATCCAGCCACTTTTATTGATACTACTACTACTGATTCAGGTGTTTCATCACGCTGCCTTTCCTCCTTTCAGCACAAGTCTATGAATAATTTCTTATTTCTGAATTGTTCACCCTCAGTCTTGTACTGCTTTAGCACTTATTTTGGAGATAGGTCTGCTCAGTACCATCAAATCTTGCTGCAGATTATGTAAGACCATTGACCTCTGGACACTTAGATAGTTTTGTGTTTCTGCTGTTACACATTTTGCCCATGTCCTTTAGGCACCCTGGTTCCATAAAACTGCTTCAAAGGAACACAAACCCATTGTCAGTGGAAGGCAGGATGCAGAGCTGAGAAAGAAGCGTTCTTCCTGTGAGAGTCTCTCTGTCCACAACAGAAAACTGTTGGAATTTATGGTTCATTTGTGAATTCATATCTGGAATGATGATTCTAGATTCATTTGTTCTCCTATGTCTGTCATCAGCCCCTGGATGTCTTAGCTGGTTTGTTCCTGATTTAACTCTTCCAGTTTCTTTCTCCCTTTCTTGTAAAATGCCATTTTCCTTAGACTACCTCCTCCTCCAGCAGCCCCTCAGGAACCTTCAATTTTTTTTCCTTTATATGGTTACCTTCTTCATCTTTGCCAAGTCCTGCAGCAATCAAAAACTTTGTATGCAACTGAGATGTACATGAAGAGAACAACCCTTGCTTTTCTCCTGTTTCTTTTGCAAAGGGAAGAGGAAAAGGGAAATAAAAGTCAAGGTCAGGAGAGAAGCTGGAGAAGAGTTCTACAAGTTGTGTCTTTTGACCCAGTTTGCTACTACAGGTGAAAATGTGCAAAGGATTAATTGTACTGTGGAGAGAGCTACACATACACATATACATACACATACACTTACACATACACATACACACACCCTGACTCTGTCTCCAATCCTTTGGCTACATCAAGAATAATATTTTGCAGCTTCACTAGGATAAGGCTGGGAGAGCTTTTCAAGCTAATCATGCCAGTCCTTATCTTCTTAAGCAGACAAAAGTCAGTGATTTGCTGTGTTAGGATTTAATCAACATAAACTAAGTCTTAGATTAGTTCAGCATATGTGTTCTATGATAGAAGAGGTTTTGATAGAGGAGGAAATTTTTGAGGAATTTTTGAAAGAATGTAATGAGACATTTTGGGGATTTTCGTATGCAAAGCATCCCAGACTTAAGGAGAGGAAACAAGAGATAGATTTCACAGATATTGGGTAGATACGATGCTTTTTTAGATTTTTTTAAGTGATGTTCAATTGCAAGAACCTTGAAAATGAAGATATGTGCTTTGTGTTTGCTTCAGCAATAAAAATGTGATGATGGAGGGCTAGAATGACATTGGTGTTCCTAACCAAAGCACTGGACTAAAAAAATAAACTTTGCAGTAATGTTTGGAATATGTCTGGATTTATCAAGATGATAAGGAAAAAGACTGGAGAGAAATAATTCAGGTCTTGGTAATAGAAACAAAATATATAGGCCAAGAAAAAGGTTACCTATTAGGAGTGTTCTATAGGAAGAAGTGCTGCTTTCTTCTTCATTTTTATGACGCTATTTAACTTTTGAGAACTGAACTGTCACAATCTGAGTTTGCAGTGTCTAAGTGCTAGAGTTACATTATTAACAGCTATCATATTATCTCTTGAATAAAATCTCTTTGTATCCCTTATCATATTATGTAAGTCATGGATCTGTTCAGGGGTTTTTGATGCTTCCACTTCTTGTTTTGGTTCCTTGTTTTGATTATCAGCTTTGAGCTGTTGGGTTCTGTGTGGGAATACTGCATCTACCCTGACTGTTAATGGAAATTTGATTGAGGTCTCACCTGATTTGGAAATACAGTGTTCATCCAGATAAATCACCACAGGTTCTGTTGGGTGTACTAGTTTTCCTCTAATCTGCAGACCATAAATGAAATTAAAGGAGTCTGAGCTAACAAGGCTAAACACTTGTTGGATATGGAAGAAAAGAAAGGAAAAAATAAGGGGTTCTGTGATTTGTACTAAAGAGTTGAGGACAGAAGAAAACACTAAACAGAGAAAGAAGGTTAGGGCATGGACAACAAATTAGGCCTTCAGTTAAGATTCTTAACTGTATAATAGATTTTTAATTCATTTTTTTCAAACAGTGGCAAGGACAGTTTTTAGGTCACCCTTGCCTAGCAGAAAGGCAGTGATTGTAATTCATTGATGACAGGGTGGGCAGTATTTTTAAGCAAATAGCCATAACATGGGAGGATGCTTGTTCAGCTCAGATGTCTTGGTTTGTCTAGTAAATTTGTCCACATTTGTCAGATCTGTAGAAAAAAAGCAAAGTGCTGTCTCAGTGGTTTTAAATTAATTTGTGCTCGCGACTGGGATTTAACAGTTCCTTTGAAGCAATTATTATTTTAGTACAAGTGTATGTGAGATGCTACCTGTCAATGAGTACCTGGGGAATCCTCAGTATGCAGATCACTGACCTGATAAACTGAAGCAGCTCCAAGGGAGTTGTTATGGTCTGTCGCATCAATGAGTATTTAGGGACTCTTTAATATGTGGATTATTAGGACAGTAAAAACGTCTGCAGCCCATTGTGTCAGTGCAGCTGTTCCACATGAGTGTTATGGCACAGCCTCACAAATGTTGTAGAAAAGAAGTTGACTAAGCTTAGGTAGTAGCCAGGGATTTGCATTAAACAAGTGGACTTTTTTTAACCATTTCCCAAAAAAAAAAATGATTAGTGCTCATACTAAACTGGTTGGGTTTGGAGACTGCATTCATAAAAAATGCCATTTTTCAATTACACACCAGTTGAATAAGAAATTTCCATATTGAATTCTATGCCAATTTTTTTTTATCTGCAGTGTAGAAAATAAACGTCAAAAGAACAGCAGCTAAACTTCTTAATTTGCAGCAGTGACTGATACCAACGTGGAACACATCCTGACAAGGAGACTCTCTGACCTGTGAAACTAATTTCCTTGGTGCAGCATTCAAAAATGAATTTGTGCCAAACAAAAAGCAAAATTATTCCTGAGTAGCATAAATTTTTACTATATTTCAGCATTTTTAACAGTGTCTGAAACATTGCTCAAAAAAACCAAAATCTGTTTTTAGCTATGCTAGCAAGTATAGCCGATAAGATAAATGAATGAACAAGTGATAAATCAAATAAATAAAGTTTGGTTATCTTAGTGACGATTCACACAAGATGATAAGGCAAGACTTTGTGAACATCGTGAATATTTTCCTGTATAAATTTCTCTCACAACTTAACTTCAAATTTTGCATTTCAGTAACAGGCTACAAAGGTCTAACTAGCACCATTTTCACTCATGCCCATATGATATTGCTATTTGTAAAAATGTTGTGTGCCTAAGAAGAGGAAATACATAATAAGGTAATGAAGATGACAAAGCTGCAAGTGTGTAATTAATACTGTGAATATGGCATGTAGGTCCAAAGTCCTTCATTTTTAAAGAGCTGTTGCAAATTTTTTGACTGGATTTTTTTCCTCTAGATAATTAATATGAGAAAATGCCTAGTCCTGAACTTAAGTGGAAACATTTTAAATGGTGTTTACTTTCATGTGTATTTACATCTAAAGGGATGTTGTATAGATGGAGCATGAAATTGCAGGTTTTGATGTCAGAATTTTAAACATGGTTTTTCCATTTGTCAAAACCTTAAAATGAAAGCGTGGTTTTTGAGTACATGGCCTAAAACTGCTGAAAAGCTGTCGGGTTTGTAGTGGTCCCTCCACTGCTCCAGATCTGTCACAGGGGAAAGTGTGGGACACAAGGAGAGCACATTCATGCTGGTACTGTTGGAAGAAACCCACTCTAAATATCCTCAAGGAGTCTGTACATTGTTCCTAAGTGCTCAAAACTCATCTGAAGTCGGATATTTTAGCTGAACAATAGAGAAAAATAACATGCCTTTCTTAAAATACCTTTAAAAACAAAATCTGATTCCATCTCTTGTCATTCTTTGCAAAGTCATGCAGAGTAGTTCAATCTATTTTCCACTCAAATTAACACTGAAATAATTATGCAACTGCAGATGTAGTTTTATAACTGCCAACAGTGCAGTTATTAAGATTTATATTATAAAGTTATAAAGATTTGGGAGCATTTTCCCCAGGTTGTTAATAAATTAAATTTGGATTTTGACCTTTCTGAATTCAGATTTGAGAGGTTGAAGATCTAGTGGTAGCATTTTAAGCAGTAAATGCTAATTTTTGCCTCTTAAACTGAGGCAAGCTGTGAAAAGCAAAGTCTTATTAGGAAGAGTTGTCAGCAAAAGTTTACACCTTTGATCTACAGTGAGGTACTCAAAGTTTCTAGCATTGCATTTCTTATTTGAAAAAATATTCCATTATGTCTGTTACTGACACCCTTAGAAAAACAAGTGTCATAGTAACTGCCAAGTTAAAAAGCAATTGATGGAATTAGGAACAATGAAATATTACTAAGTGTAACAAGTTACTCTGTCTGCTGGAACAATAGGAAATTATCACATTAAGCACAATATCAGAATAAAAATGAACAATCTATACACATTACAAAAAATTTATTGATTTCCTTAAGCAGACCAGATTCAGAACTTTTTAAGAGTCAGTTTACAATTAGAAGTTTCTTGTGAACCTGATATTTAAATGAAAATTACTTATGTTTGCATTGTTATCTCAATGACAGTGATAACATTTACTTAGGAGAGGTTAATGAATGTTCACAATGAAATTTGTACAAAAATGCATTTCACTGTTTATTGTATATTGTATATTCAGTGTATATTCAGTGGGACAGAAAACCTAAACTTTATATTTTTTGTATTTTTTTTTTAAGATTTAAGTAGCTTTGTTTATAAATTAAATTATTTATTTTAGTTTAGTAATTTGGACCTCAGTTTCATTCTTCTATCAGAATGGAAAATACAGATCCCACAGTCAAATTACAGCCAGAACTTCTAAAGTCAAAGATTAGAAATTCACTCTGTGAAAACTCATCTATTGCAAAATGGGAAATAACAGTTAAGAAGACAATTCCTTTGCTGGTTTATAGGAGATATTAATAATTTTTTATGTGATTACCCATTAAAGCATACTGATTTTCTTTTATATTTTTACTCAGATCATTTTTAACCAAAACACAGAGTAAAACTAGATGGAAGAAGTCATTATTTGTAATAGCACTGAAAACAGCAAATGTTTCAGGATACACATGCAAGAGATTTTTGTCAATATTATGCCACATATGAATAATTCATTACTCAAACAGTGCTACACTTTATAAATAAATAGCCATCTGCAGTATCATATGCCATAATCCTTCAAATACTGACACCAATGAGCAATGTTTTACATGTCACTAACTCAGCACTACTGTTCTGATGTTAAAGAATATTAGTTCTAATTTAGAAAGAGTCTGTAGGCTAATCAGCAACTTCTTCAGGCCTGAATTCAGCATGTTTAGAGTAAAAATAAGCTCAGTTGTTATATCTGCCAAGTGCCATCGCTTGTTCTACCCAAGAAACTGGGAAGAATGAGAACATTTTCCATCAAAGGAGATGTTAAAATAATATGTTAACATTTGTGGGCACTTTTGCTTTGATTTGTGGTCCTTGGGATGTTCAAGTTCTGTGAGGTGTTCAGTGTTGGAGCAAATGGCAGTGTGGGCTTGGTTTCAGTTCCTGCTGTACATGCTCGCTCCCTGTGGTGGTTCCTGCCTTACATGTAGCCCACAGGTACCCTGGCCAAGCCTAGGTATTGATCCAAAAGAAAAGGCAGAAATGTTCTGGCCATCTGCCATGGAAAATGCAATTTTGGATGCTGCTGTCACAAGCAAGTCTGGCAGGATTGCACCCATGAGTGTAGCCAATTTTCAGTGAGAGCATCAATAGCTTTAGTTTGGCTTGAAGTGAAAATGTTTTCCAGGTTAAGTGAATTTCCTCTTTAAATAAAATCACTTTGCTTGCTTTTGTCTTGTAAAAATTAGGCTGTGCCCAAAATCTGAACCACGTGAGAGACTGTGGTGCTTGCAGAGTCTGAGGCTTTCTGTGCACTCATGATGCTGTGGCTGTTGTGGCATGTGCTCTCACATAAACACAGAGCTGCAGCATGGAGTTACAGCTCCAGGTACTCTCTCAGTTGCCCAGCGAGTTCACACAACTTTATCTCACTACTATTTTTTGGTCTTTGCCCTGGGGAAGAAGGGAAAAACATTCATTGCAACTGCAGATGGTCCTGCCTCAGGGGTAAGGGGGACAGCACATATAGGCATGGTCATTACCCTCACTTTCCTTATATTTCCTTTCACTCAAGTAATGATTTGATATCCCAATGCAATATCTGCATAACACAGATTTCAAAAATAGACTACATCAGAATTTTAATAGTTTCAATTACTGCTGAAAGATTTCTCCAAATTTTCCAGATACTCACCTGTTTTGCCTTAATTTAGCTTTCATGCTGGTTTCTCATTAGGTGGTTATCACAAAACAGATCTTTCAATTAAGTTTCCGTTATTTAGGGACTGTGTCTGACAAATGATCATGATGATAACACATTGTCAGTCAGCTTAATGCATTAACTGTTTCAGAATAATGTGCACAAATAACATGAGAAGTGCTCCTCTGGCTGGTTCTGAATGTCCATCCAAACTCAGGTAATCACAGTTGATATCCATAGCTGTGACAGTCTTTCTCCTATTCCTTCCCACCCATCTTCTTTCTACCTTTGATGATGGGGTAGCTTCTCCCTGGGAATGTTCTTTGGAGACCACCACATAGCTTCCTTCTGTCTGGTAGGGAGCAGGTTTTAGTACAGCAGTTCCCTGTCCAACAAGGACTCTCTTCTAAATCATTGATGCTTGTGAGAAATGCTGCTTGCAGCTCCCACAGTGCAAATGCTCATGGGGAGAGGACTTCAAGGGAGAAAAGGATAAGGTACCACTTTTATGGGTTCTGCAGGGCATGTGTGACAGCAGCATTTATGGATTTTGTCGTGACTAAGAGGTAAAATCTTGTCTAGGTTTTCATAGAGTGGAGTTTGGGAGTTAACACACCTTGAGAGTGAGCCATTACAGATAATTCATCTTTCCTTCTTCTGTTTGTTAAACACTGTGCATTATAGCTTTTAAAAGCATTTTTAAAACATTTCTACTGAGAAATGAAAAGTGTGAACCAGATAATGATCTAAGGGACATTGTTGTCATTCTCACATGGATACTTGTGCCATGTGCTGTTCTGCACAGCAGCAAAACTACCATTTATGCAAATGAGGTGAAACAGCCTTTGCTTGAGTTGAAGTTGCAGATCAGAGGCCTTGGACTCATTTGTGATTGCATTTATATGAAAGCCTTAACATTGAAATGAAGTCCAAACATGAACCTGTTATTTGATAACTGCACTTCACCACTGAATGTCACCCTGTAGAGCAAGATGACAAAATATCTAAATAATGAGTGTATTTCAAGATGCCTTCATTTCTGTTTATGTAAGTGCAAAAATATATTTTTGTAATGTGCAATAAGGATTTTAATAAATGCTTGAAAATGGATTTCTTAATATGCTCATTATGTTTCTGAGCCTGCTAATTCTTTAAGGAAATGAAGAAAAAATAATGAAATTATGTTACACAGGTACTTAATTTTTTTTTATCTTTGATACTACTCTGGTAATTAATGTCTGGTTTATGCAAACTAGACGATATCTCTTACTGGACACATTACTGTCAAGAAAATATTACTTGCCTTAATTATCAGTAATGAAGCAGGGATAAGCTGCTCACTTAGATATAATATATCTAATGACCTTTTCAGCTAAAGGTTATGATGAAAGGTATCAGTTTCACAAATTAAGCCTCATTCAGTTTCTAGCCTTTGTCTAGATTAATGTTTGGAGGATGAGTTTTAAAGTCAGACATAAATTGTGTTTGGTGTTTAAAATTGATTTAGTGTCTTGCTTTTAGTACATCATTTTCTCTCATATAAATTACACCAAGCCTCATTTTTATCTTCATGTTTTATTGTGAAAGCCAATAGTTAAGTCTAGTCTTGTCTTATTAACTACTGCTGTATATTTTGACAAAAGTAACTGGCAGAGGAAAGCTTAAATAAGCATTTTAATAGGGAGGCATATAATGATTTTTTAAAAGCTTTTTTTCAGTTATATTTGTTTCAAAAACTTTTAATCAAAGTTTTTCTTTCCTCATTTTGCACATATAAACCAATTTTTAAAATATAATCTTTCCAAAGTGTTATTCTTGTTTGAGACTATAAGCTAGATGTGATTCAGATTTTTTTTTTTGGCTGATTCAGCAGTGACATCAAGAATTAATCTAACAGTTCATTTACTGAAAGTGAAACAGCTCAGTGATGTTTAAGAAATTTTAACATTTCAATGTACATGAGTGCCTTATAGAAACAAGTTACATCTCTTTTTACTCACTCTTTAGGAATTCAGTGATGTTGTGGTGCATCCAGCATACTTGTCTTGGGCATTTGAGTGTAATTTAGGGAAGATTCCAAATAAAGGGTCATTTATATCTGTAGTGATATGTGAAAGGAAGTTGTGGCATGGTCACACATAGCTGGGTGTGCCACATTTACCCTTCAGAACTCCACACAATGAGCAGAATGTCCCTGGATCAGTTTGAGCTCCAGCTCCTGTTCCTACAGCCACTGTTTCACTTGGCTCTGATATCCTGTTGAGCTCTCCTAAATAACTAAATCCATTGTAGCAGTTAGGATGGATGTTTCTTAGCTCAGGTCTGAAACCAATCTTCAGTCTTCTGACACACCACACTGGAAGTGACAGAGTCTTCAAAGCCTCCAGAATTCTAATTCCCTTGGAAGAGTGCAGCTCCTTTGTTGATCAGGATGTTGGGACAGCTGCATCTCACTTTCCTCATGGTAAAACTTGTACTGCTTTTTCTCAGCCTGCCTCCGTGTCTTTAACACCATGAAAATACTGACTTTTAGCAGAACTCTCTTCACTGACTCAGCAGAGATAAACCTGCCAATAATTCAGGCAGTTACTCAGATCCACAGTGTGATTTTGAGCCAAATAAAGCCCACAGACCTCAGGCTAAACGGAGAGGAGGGAGGACAAAGCCAATTGTTCTTTAGAAAGCCTGGGAGATATTAAATTAATTGGTGCAGCAGGAATTAATCAGCTGATCCTGACTCTACTTGTGTCAGCCAAAGAAAAGATGAAGGGCCTGATGCAGAAGGCAGCAGCTTTGTCCTTGACAGGGTTGTGGTTTTTAGAAGAGCTCAGTGCCCAGCCTGCACTGGGTGCAATCTGCTGCTATTTCATTGGGATTCCAGTGGAGAACAGGAATATTTCCCCTGTTCATAGTGTTCATTCAGAGGTTTTGACAAACTGCTTTCCTTCTCACAGGAAAGAGGGAATATGAAGGAATATGTTACTCATTTTCCATGTCTCAATAGAAGAATCTAAGTGTGACTACTTTTAAAATTGACTTTTTAAAAACTTATTTTAAAAGTTTTAAGTGGCTACTTGGTTTTTGTTGGGTTTTTTTTTCTTTGGTTTGGTTTGGTTTTTGGTTTTTTTGTTTGGCTTTTTTTTTTCCTTTTTTAATATGTCTCATTTTCCAGAAATCTTTATCCTAGTATGAGAACAACAAATTTGTGTTTGATTTTCACTTTAAACAGATACAGAATTCTTTTAGACACAACCTGGATATTAGATACACTGAAAAACTTCACTTTATTACAAAAACCACTCTTTGGACCATGACATTTCTTGAAATGATGTTAAGTAATTACAGTAAGTGGGACCTTAACAATGTGGTTATTAGGAAGGCATCAGCAGTAAATGTAAATTGAACATTCTTTTCTGTCAAACACTGTTTTATTGTGTTAACAAACAATGAAGAGGGGAATTAAAGTATAGCTACAACAAATTCAAGTATTCTCAATAGTGTGTCACAATGAGTCTAAAGCATTTATATGGACTAAAAGAACACTTAAATATATTCAAAACAAATGCAAATTTTTAGAAGAGTGTAAGCAGAACAGGAAGAAGCAGAACCCAGTTTATCAAGTGGAGTAAATTGAAAACTTGTTGGAGAAACTGGATAAACTTAAAAAGTGGTAGTTTAATTATTTAGTGGATATATATGCTTAGTGAGAGAGTGGGAAAATATCAAATGCATCTTATAATGGGAAATAATAATGGAAGCAAAACAAAACACCTCTGACAATATATTGAAGCCGTTTCTCTTGCTTCAGTAATACCTACTTCATTCATCAGATTTTCCCATTCTTGCATCAGCTGCTCTGAGTTTTTACCCCCTATCACCTCTTCTTAAACTGTATCATTGCCAAAATGCACAAATAGATATCAATAAATTCAGTGTTCCTATTTAAGGTAGGTGGCCTGAACATTCAGGGGTGGGGAACTAAACTTCCTAATGTGTTTGTGGATCTAAAAAACTCACATGAAATCTCTCTCCCAGTCTTCATGGGGGATTTATTTTGCTTGTCCTTTTTCTCCAGGTATCTGTAATATAAATAAATATTTTGCATTTTATGTTCTGAGTTCCTTGGACCTGTTTTTCAGTAGAATATAGCATCAATTGGCTTGGACCAATTGGCTTGAAGAGTTGTATGTGTATATTCTAATCCCTGCTGCAAAGCAAAGCCTGGGTAATTGATCTCCATTTGGATTTACAAACCAAAGTCCATTAGGCTGGTCTCTGAATCACTCCCTGAAAAATCCCTGCAAAGCATTTTCCATTTGAGTTTTTGTTAACTGAAAGACAGCTCTCTTCCCCTGAGCAGTGCCAGATTCCACAATTTATCTGTCTCTAACTCACAAAGCCTCTGATTAAAAACAGCCAAAATAGGTGGAGTCAGGGAGGGAGTGTTCACTCTGTAATCTTCCCTTGGGCATGAACTGCAGAGAAATGGCAGGGAATTCTTGTGTGGAAATGGCTCTTGGAGCTTTCTCCAGATGAACCTCATGGAAACTCATCAGGCTCTGGGAGATGCTTCCTCTGCAGAGGCAGAGCAGGGAAAGCCTGAAAGCTCCACTGTGGTGCAGACACCAAGAGCTGCCCTTGGCGTGATGGTTTCCCCCATCCCAGCACAGCAGGGTAACCCCAGTGCAGGGTACCTGGCTGACCCCAAAATTTGGGGAGATTCTCCACAAAACCTGGCCCTGCAGGTAAAAGTCAGGCTCTCTCTCAGCTGCCTCCATCTACCCCCCTGCCTGTGCACCCAGAATAAAACCCAGAACTCCTGCTGATGGGGAAGTTCATTTAAATGGGAATCTAGATTAATCCCAGGTTTAATCCCATGTTCAAAATGTTGCACATTACATACATCCTGCTTTTTTAATAACAACCTGAGAACTAGATCTATAATCTTTTTCCAGAAAAATTTGTTTGCAAGATTAGTGGACTGTTTAGTTGTTTGTAGAACTACCTCATTGGAAAATTCTGCATTTTACTGTTGAATTTACGTTGCTTTTTCTTTAATTGTCACTTTTGTTCACTTTAAAAGAGGAAAAATGGAGTAATACTAGTAACAGTATGCACCCCAAAGAAGAAAACATGAAATTAAAACATCACTGATAATGAGAATCTCAGTGCATTTTTAATTTCATGGTTAGTTCACAATAGTAAAATACTGTGAAATATTGCATTTCACTAGCTGCCTTTATTGGATTTTATCCTGTATTTTAGTTTAAATCACTGTTGTGCAAGCTCAGATCATTAGTTAACTTATATATATCATGGTAAAATGCATCTTTAGAAATCAATAGTAACCATACATTGAAACAGGGCAAAAGTAACAGAAGTGGGTTCAGTAAGGACTTCACATTCTACTTCATGTCAGAAAAGGAGCTGGTGAAACATGTTTATAGTGACTGCATGTTTGAGTGGATTTCAGGATCAGTGAAGCTTTGCTGTAATACACTGAAAGTAAAAACAGCTTTAAAGTAGTTCCAAGATTTAAATGGGAAATAGCCTTATTTCTAGAGAGGGATGATACAATTTGAAATTGTATGAAAAAATACAATATATGAGGCAAGTGATGTAAAGAGAAACTGATGGCTTTCAGAAAAAAATTAATCTGGAACAAAGTATTGGAAACAAATTAGAGTTATGCAAATAAAGCAGTTATATCAATGAGAATAGTTTTCCAATTAATAACAGCTGATAATTTTGTCAGATATCTTTCCATTCCTAATATTATGTTATGTACAAATATTTGCAAATATTAAAAAATATTGGGGAAAGAGATTGTTTTGGTTGCTTGTGCAGAGGTTTTTAAGAAGAGGAAACAAAAATTTCTCCAAAAACCAGTAAAGGTTTCCAATAGCAGTTTTACATTAGTCCCTTGGCTTCATTTAGCTGTAGTTTTCTGAAAAATCTACGAAAG
The DNA here is from genome assembly GCF_009819885.2 of Catharus ustulatus. Classification (NCBI taxonomy): domain Eukaryota; kingdom Metazoa; phylum Chordata; class Aves; order Passeriformes; family Turdidae; genus Catharus; species Catharus ustulatus. Next base: position 61,361,578 of record NC_046226.1, on the reverse strand, counting down.
GGTTAAACAGTCTGGTCTGCTTTAACTCCCAAGATACACAGTGTGAAACTTTTATTTAGGCTTGTCTTCAAAAGTTAAGAAAGTTTGGGGTTTCCAGGATCTCTTTTTCCTCTCTTAACCATATGAAGGTGAGTTTCAGTCTCCTCTCCCAAGGAACAAGTGAGAGGATGAGAGGAAACAGTCTCAAATTGCACTGGGGAATTAGATTTGATATTCAGAAACATTTCTTCACCAAAACAGTTACCAAACATTGGAACAGGATTCCCAGGGTAATGGTTGAATCAGCAGCATCTCTGGGGGTATTTAAGACACATCCATCTGGCACTTTGGGATGTGGTTTAGTGCTGCACTTAGCAGTGCTGGGGTAATGGTTGGACTCAGGGATACTGGATGTCCTTTCCAATCTTAACAATTCCAGGATTCTTTAAAGGTCAAGAAAAAGGAAATTTTTCAGTATATCTTTAAGATGTATTTATTATGTTCCTTATTGTAAAGGAGGATGACTACTTTGAGTTCTACTGTCCTTGTTTCCTTAATCATATCCTCTTTTTGCTAAACAGTGGTGGTGTCACATAACTTTGGTCTGTAACCACATGAAAGTCATAAAATGCTGATATGTAGCCTGAACCAGTAAGCCAAAAAAAACCCCTCTGCATTCTTTGACTTTTTTTTCATTCTCCATCCACTTTTGGAGGAACTGTGTTTGGGAAGAGGTTATGTGCAGGTCAGCAGAAGTTGTCTCCTGTGAAGAATGTGCAGCAAGTCTGCCTGTTCTGTCATTTGCCACAGAGTGATTGGCTTGGCAAATCTTTGTCTGAAAACTGGTCCTTTCCATTTATCCAGCTGAATGCTTTGTATTTCATCAGCACATTGGGATTTGAACACTCTGCCAGTGTGTTTGTCCATCTCAGGATGTGAGTCTTTCTGGCTGGTGCCAATTAATTTAACTCCTGAGGTGGCAAATGAATTAATACTCTCTTTGAATAATTTCCACCTAGTTTTCTAGGAAGATTCCCAGTTGGGGGCTTTTTTGCTTGTTTGTTTTTATTATAGAAGATACATGAAAATACACAAAACATATCTAGAGTTCAGGGGAAGACACAGTGTGATGGAAGGCCATACATCCTAAATCAATACTCTTTAGGGATGTATCCAATTCTGCTGAAAATTGCACAGTTTGTAGCAATAAAATTATCTTGAACCAAAAATATTTCCATTCTGAATAGACACAGAGCTGAGAGAGAGACCTAACTGATGTGGAGAGACAAATAATGGTGGAACAAAGTTTTTCCAGATTTAGTTTTTGCAGAGCTGGTCACTGAACCAGGAGCTTCCCAGACCTATTCACAGGTTAGACTTCACACATCTAAATTCTTCCTAGGGAAAAAAGTCTCATGGCTTCCTTCTGCACTGATACCTAAAGTTTCCCAGCAGCAGTTTTATATTATATATTGGTATCAAAACCCAAAATTGTGCAAGAGCCCAAAAATTGTAATTAGGCTGAGCTACTAAACCATGATTTATTAAGTCTGAAAATGCCTGTAAGTGCAGCTCTGTATTCCTTGGTGGGACTCCTCCTTTAGAATCAGCATCTAAACCACTTCAGTTTGGCCTCAATTGAAAGTGTGCTTGCCCACGAGCTACAAAAATGATCTTTTATTTGATACTTCCTTATGTATTCTGTGAACAACGTGGAGAAATATGTGTGGAACTGGTTTTTTAGTAAAAAAAATTCTAAATACTTTTTTCCCTCCAAAATTATACTGAATTACTTGAAGCCTAAAATTAAAGTGTGCTATATTAATGATACCTTTATGACTTAAAAATATAAGTTAGAAAGGGTATTGGTGAAATATCTTAAACAAGCCTTTATAGTATCGTTCGAGCAATGTCAAGTACTTTTTTTTTATTTTAAAAGATTTTGTTGGAATTTAGTCTTCAAAAATATTAATAACAGCTTACAGCAGGTAGGCTATAAAATAACACTGTATGCTGTCTATTTAGTTTCTGGTTGAAAAAGCACAGCAGTACTTTAGTTCATTACCTTTGAAAAAAACAGTAACAAGATAATACAGCTGCCTCTGATTAAGATGTAAATTCTTTCTAATTAGAATGTAAATTCTTACATTTAAATGAAGACATCAATTGTCAGGATGCCATATGATATCTTATTCCACCTTGCCTGAATGAAGCCCTCACTGTTCATCTATGGCACTAAAATAGTTTTGCAATCCCTTTGTTCTCTGATTCTTGTAATATTCTCTCTTCATGTTCCCTTTACACATTGCTTTTGTTTGTTTTCCCCCTGCATCTGATATTGTTGTGTCTTGGGATTTTGCAGAAATTTGGAATGAAAATTGAGTTCAGTCAGTGCCAGTATTTGCTTGTGCCTCAATTACTTCTGCTGAATTTTCCTCAATGCAAATCAGGCAGGTTGCATAAAGTGGTGCATGTATTTGAAATAATTAATTTTCCGTAAAATGATGGATCAAGTCCAATCAACCTTCATGAAATCCAAATAAAAGAATAGAGAATTAGAAATTAATTAACATTTTGTGTTGCTAATACTTTATTATGCACTCTAAACTATAAATAACAAGTTTTATTTTTGAGCATAACTTTTTGTTATGAACTTTTGATGATAACCTGTGACATAATTATCTTGTTAATATATATTAGTGTATTAACCTAAATTTAATGTCATGGCAGTCATTATAAATTAATAACATTTTAAAATAGAAAATAACAGGATACAGAGAGTTTAAGAATTGACCCGTTAATTAATTTCACTTGTAAAGCTCCTCTGCAGAGTTAAGGCAATATGTGTCTACCAGTTGATTTTGAAGTGTTTAATTGCATTGTTTGATTAAAATAGCCCAAAATACTAAATCTTGTTTGAGAGCAAGACTTGTTTGGTTTTTTCCCTAAAAGCCTGGTTTTAATCAAATGCCTGTGTAGGAGAAATTTGCATTCTTCTTACAAGCTCATGCCTCCTGTTACTACTCCAAATTATTCTTCTTTTCCCCATTTATGAGCTTTATTATTTTTTAGTATGTATTTTAAATGGAATATTTCATGCCAATAAGATTCTCTGCTTGGTTATAGGTAGTGACACCATTTTGGTGAAGTGACCAAGTCTTAATATAAATGGCAAAAGATTTTTTGATCTGTCATGATTAGATATGAATGTGTGGTACAAATAATATTCATAATGCCTTTATGCACACAAAGTTATAATTATGAACAAATTTTCAGTAGTAATAACAGTTTATATGATGATTCCAGTTCAACTGATATGTCTCTGTCACAGTTTTGCTTAACATTTTAAATTTGAGTACAGTTTAAAAAGTTCTCATAATAATAGTTGTGTTTTCTCCCTGAACAGTGCTTACCATAAAGTCTTTCATTGAAAGTATTGCCCTGGTTTTTTGCAACTGAATTGTAGCAGGCATCACTTCATTATTACTTTATTATCAACAACAAAAACTCTTTGTTAGGGAGTCATAAAAGACACTATAATGCTGGAGTTTTTTAAGTTGTAACAAGCAGAAAGACTCAATATGTTAGAAAAATATTACTTTTTTTATCCCAAACCTGTTATTTGCTTATGTAAGTCCTGGTTTAACACATCTGTATTAATCTTATCTAAACAGGAAGTTAAATACAGTCTTTCAAATCTTTTTTACTCAGTGAGGAGCTATGGAATATTATTATAGCTTCAAATTGAAAGTTCAATTCACCACTTCTCCTTAGAACTGCAAAATAAGCACAAAAGGTGATTATTCCTGAGGAAGTTCCAGTCATGTAAAGCTTCAATCAGTGTGTTTGATTGGTTCACAAGATATTCAAAATATCAAATGGTCAAGTGTTCTGAAGTATAATATAAATAACTCTGAGCATTGCAGGTGATTTTGACAGTTTCAGCAAAAGAAATATTAAAAAATAGAGGTTATAAGTAACATCAAAATAGGCTGCATAATGTGCTGTCCAGTGTCAATCTCAGTTGTGACATTTAGGAGGAAATTGGTGAAATACAGAAGTATTTTATGTGGAGACCTCTCTGAAATTCTTGAGGATTGTGCCCTCCTCATGTCTACCTTAGAAGAAAACTTTTATAAAATCAACTTCTGCTGTTATGAAGCTTTTTTTTTTCTCTCTCTCTTTATATTCCTTTTAAAAAAATTTACTTCTACTAAAATCTGATGCATTTTGTTCAAGGGAGTAGCCTGCCATGATCCTGAAGAGACTCTGTTATTCACTTGGGGGTAATCAATAGCAGCTAAGTATTAAGAAATTCCCCTGTATTTACTGTGCTACAAAGAAAAGACTGTCCTGGGGTATAGGATGGTTATATCTCTCTCTGTGTGTACATATATTTAAATAGGTGTATATATGTGTTTATATATATACATCTATTTAAATATATGTATTCTAGGATGTCTTGGAAGCTGTATTATGATTTATAGTGTTCCAAAAAGACAGTGGATTAGTGTCATGTTTCACAGTATATGTAATAATTCTGAAGAGGAAATAACTCTGATCAGTTTGGCCTGGATAGTGAAGTGGAAGGAAATAAGAGACTTTTCATACAATTAGACTAACATCTACATGATGCAGATAATATAGGAATAAAAATAAATCTGTGTACTCAAACATTTTCATATGCAAAATGAGCTGAAGGACTGTACAAACTGAACAGATTCCAGCATTTGAGGGGTTTAGTTAGAGAAATAACAGTAATGTTTACAAAAATTTTCCCTCTGTTGCTTTCTTTCCTCAAAATACCTTCTAGTTTATCCACAAAACAAAGAGTATTACCAGTCATCTTCACCCTTACTTTTTTAATATTATAAGGTATTTCTGAATGAGAGGAGTAGCCACTAAAAACCAAGTCCTGTAAACAGTTCAATTTTTCACTTTCAGGCTTTCTTTAACCACTTGATCTGTACCCAACCCTAATACCTTTGGTTTGTAATACACAATAAGATGGTGGTTGTAAATGGCCTTTTCTGCAATTTCTCCTGTATCTCATCTTCTTTAAATTTATATTCTTGTGTTCTACTTTATTCTGCATTTCACTCAGGTATTTTTCTCTAGTAAAAAAAAAAACAAAGATTGTCTCCCATTCACAGTTCTTTCCATTCATCAGTCTGAACAATTTGACAGTTTCTCATCATAGACATTGCAAATCACATCTCTGGAGCTTTCTTTGAAGTCCAAGTCTCTATTAGTTCTTTTCTTCCTCAGTTCTGTTAGAAACTCTCATCACTTACTGTCCTGTCTTGCTCTGGATGTTTCCTCCTCATGTGAGATCTTTTACTGTTCCTAACATAGGGCCATCTTGAATCTTCTACATTACTCAGCACCATCAAGGTCATCTTCAGCTTTTAACACTGTATTAAATCCTGATGTATTGCTGCAAAAGCCCAGCAAGGTAATTCAAATTTATATGTAAATCAAAGTAAACTTCTTTCTTTTTTTTTTTGCCTCCCAGCGCTATTTCACCTCTTAAATCGGGAAGTGCGGAAAGCAGAAATGTTATTGCAGTCAATTTTTAGAGCACAGGCTAAACTTGGGGTTGAATGTCAGCCTATCTGTAGCTGATATGCTAGGTTGAGGGGGTTGTTCTGAATTTTGAAATATTTAATACTCCATGAAACAGTTTGACTTGTCTGCACCAAGTAGCAGGGAGGCAGACTGCCAGAGTTTGTTGCACTAATCATTTGTCTGTACAGTTGGTGAGGAAACAAAGACTTTCTGCCATATTAATGGAGAAACATCTGCCCTTCTAAAGAGAAAAGTCTGATTAAATAAAAGAGAATAACTTCTATTGTCAGGATAACTTATATTGTCAGTGTGGAAAAGGAATGTGGAATAATTACTGGAAAATTATTGTTAGATGTGGGGTTTCTTTGACATTTTTTTTCTTTTATTAATCTGTCCAGTTTTAGTGAAAATGTCAGCACAGACACAGATAAGAAACCGAGTTTAAACTCTCAGTATAAGCTAGACCTACCAAAGAGAACTGAAATATTCATAACTAAGCTATTTTAAAAATAATTTGCCAGATTCTTATTATGAGCAGGATTCCCATTAAAAAATGGTGAATATCTTTTCTTCCTCTACAGTCACAAGAGGAAAACCTTTTCCTTCACAGGCTGTATTATGCATGACAAAATGAATTAAATGCGTGTTTATGATAATTGTGTTATTCATTTTACTTAGCAGTGGAGAGGTGATGGAATGAGAAACAAATATTTTGAATAGATGTTTTCATGGAGTAAATGAAAGCAGTACTGAGTGTATGAATAAGTCATGGTAAAAACAGTTCAGACTCTTATTTTGGAGCTACACAGCGTTATTTTGCCTAATATGTACATTAGGTATGGCTTTTGCTTATATTATGCTCTGACTAGGTCATCAAAAAGCCTTCTGAATAAACTTGCTTAAATTATGGATACAAGGACCCAGTGTATTTTAAAATATGCTTTAAAAAGTATGCAGAGTGCAAGTGACATTGAAACACTTTTTATGCGTCTCTGCATTCAATTTGCTTTATTCATTTTTAAAAGTTGAGAGATGGCTTCAAAACTGTGTTTAATAATGTTCAGAATAAATCAGTAAAAGAGGCAAAGGCTTTGTTTTTCATTCTGTTGGTGGTTTTTCACTCTTATCTTAAAAAGAGGGAGCCACTTTAGTAATGCAGCTTCTACCAAATGTGGAAATCCATCAGCAGTTTCCCCACTGCCATCAATCAGACTGAGCCCATTGCACTGAATTATTGCTATAAAAGAAGAAGCAGCTTTATCATTGAAAATAGGGAGTTTTCTCACTAAGTTCTGACCTGTGTGCAAATATGTGCAGCCTGATTTGAAGACCACTTTTCTGGAGAACTGCAGTACTTTGTGAACTGTAATATGATTGTAATAATTCAAAAATCTGAGAATCCTGAACATAAAAGCTTTTCTCATCAGGTTGATAATAGTGTGAGTAGTGTAAATAGTATACAAATAACCACATGTTCAGTATTTGAAGTATTTACAAAATAAATCATGGGTGGCAGTTATTGGAAATCAAAGATTCATCTAAAATAATAGTTCCAAGTAGTTTATACACAGTTTTTAGCGTTCAGATATGCCAATGCTCAATTGCTAACATTAACTAAAAAGATTCTTGAGATCCCTAGGTGATTTGCTTTCAAAAGATACAAAGCCATAGAAATATGGAAGAAAGTGGTTGCATTACAGTAGCTTGGACTATAAGTCACATTTTCACACTCACCTGTAATTTGTAGTCATCCAGCTCTGGGTGATGTTGAGAAAATAATGTCCAATTATTTTTAAGTTCCAAGTGAAAAAGGTGGTTCCCTACCTTATTTCTGTCTCCCTCATCCAGTTGGTGCCAGTCCCCCCACTCAGATGAGCATTAGATGAATCCATTTTTTACACATATCCCCTTAAATTTCTGCTTTATAGTATATGAGGCATGAAGTGTTTCTTAGCTGTTACATCTTCACACCAAATTTCAGAACTCTGTATTTAAAAATTCAGATCCATTTTACTGCTCTGGCTGATAAACCTTTATTCATTCAAAAGACCTCTCACAAGTGGTTTTACCCTTGACATGAAATAATGATATGATAAAATTACTTAAAAGCAATCTGGACCATTAAACTTTAGCCATTACCATTAATGCATTATAGATATGGACTGCATTTGTTGTTCTGTACATTTTTAGTTGTGCTTATGGAATTAGAAGGAAAGTTTCTAGTCTTTCATTTCCACAGCAGTCTGAGATGTTTTAGTTGCTTTACTTGCTTTGTTCTGTTGGGGTTCTCCACTGCTCCAGCCATTTAACCAGTCTGGGACCAATTGTCTATAATCTGACATAGAAGAAAAGCAGAGTAAAGTGTCTTTTTTACTAGTTCAGAGATCAATCAGAACAGAATGGGGGTTGTGAAATTATTTTTGTGTAATCATTTGTTATAAATTCAGATAAATAATTACCTACATTCCTGTTAATGTGCAAGCTACAGAGGTACTTAATTATGAATAGCATGTTTTGCCCCTTCATATGGGAAATACAGTGTAAATATATATATATATGTGTACTGCTGAACAAGTTTAGATTGTATTAATTATGTATTCAAAATAATATTAAAATTTCTTTCACATAAATACTTAGTGTTTTGCTCCTGGGTGAATCTTAACACAAATAGAGATGATCATGCAGCTATACATAGTCAATTTAAAAGCTGACAGAATAATTCATGCATGTGTGAGTTACCATATAATATAAAAAATCTCAATGAAACTTGTTTTTTATGACCCACCTATATATGCTGAATAACTGATCTGTAATAATTTTACTACTCCATAATATATTGCTACCATAGAAAGCTCATGGTACTGAGGAACAGCATCCTCTCAGATCTCAGCCAAAAACATGCTTCCAGTTACAAATTATTGAAGACAACTTAATAAAAAGTTCAGGAAAATCAGCAAAGTTCATTTATTCTTCTGGAGGTTTTCCTTACTGTTTACTGCAATTACTGAAGTGATGTTAAGTTGCACATAACTGATGCAATCTGTGCTGTAGCTGTCTTTGTTCTTATATTTCTTTAACATATAGAAGGCATTAATTATAGTCCAGAAGTCCAGCTGAGAGCATCCCACTAGGCAGGAAAAGGGAGATGCCATTTTTGGAACTGAGCAACAGTAATCTGAGAAGTGCTAAAAGGTGTGTTTTTAGCAATCAGTTAAGTATTTTCTCACCTTCCCACGTGCATTAAATTTCAGTTGTTACCTTGCTGTGGATGTCTGTTACAGTAAGTAATTACTGTAACATTAACATTAAAGTTAATGATTGTTCTTGAAAATGGAGCTTTTTTCCTCAAAAACTTGAGCCTGGTGGTGGCAGACACCTCAGGCAGAGCCACCTGAACCAAAATGCTGATCCAGAATATTTTTCACAGATGCCACAGGCACTCTTCATGAATCTTATGTTTCATCAACTTTTTGATTTCTTGGCTATTTCTGGGACTATTCAGCATCTAATATGAAATGTGTGGTACATTTTGAAGATAAAATATTCCTTTCACTGCCTTTTAGAAGACACCATGGGGGGACGAGGTAGGAAATTTTGACTAAGTTTTCTTGAAGTGATTTGCATCTACAAATTGTACCAAATTTCCAAGGAGTTCATCTGTCATTTATACAGATCTACAGGAACTGTCTGTATTTACAAGTACTGAGTATCTTAAAAACAATTAAATATGATGGCTACTTTATACTGCCATTTTTCAGTATCTTCATTAAAAAAGTTGACTTATTATCTCCCATGAACCGTAGGTCATTTAGCAGATCCTAACAGGTGAATTTTAATTTTTGACATAATTTACAATATGTTCAGCCATTGATGCTTTAAATAAACTGTAACTATGTATTTGAAAATCCATTAGAAAATTGACTATTCCTTTTAAGAGCTTGTAGTGTCCTTCTTAACACAGTCTTCTCAAAAGAAAACCCAAAATAATTCTTTACATTATTTTAAAACAGCAAACTCTTCTTAATGAATTTGCTTTGTCTCTAAAGTGACTTTGAAATATAATCCTTAAGCAAATATGTTCATCTCTACTTCAAATCTGCTGTGGTAAAGAAAAACAAAATACAAACTTTCCTTGTGTTTTTCTGATTTTATGCAAGTTACTCTTTGCATTTACTTAAAATTGCAAAAATTCAGATAAACTCTGCTCCTCACTTTTGATACCTTATCTGCACAAAGCAGTCCTTTAACTTTTTATGTGAGATGTGACATGAGTTGATCCCTGTAAGGACAGGGGTGCAAAATGAACAAAGTGGACTGAAGTAATCTCTCATTTCCATGGGTGTGATGTAGGTGAGTGGGTGTTCCCTTGTGCTTCTCATGTTTCCTTCTACTTATGGCTTCTACTGTACATGTTCTTTTCATTGCTCACAGGTGCCAAACCTATTTATTTAATGGTCTTTCCCACACATCCAATATGGAAATGAAATACCTGCATTTTTATTCTATTAAGATAAGCAGGAGAATATTTGGTGGTCACTTAACTGACTGTGCCAAAATACTTGTGATCTTGTCAGCTCTTCTCATTATATTTTTTTAAAGCCCTTCACTGTAATGCTGATAATGAAATTATTTTTTAAATCATCACAATGGAGGTCGAAGATGAAATGGCAAAATTTGGCAATATGTCATATATTTTTTACACCTATGTACACAACACTTTGTGCCTCCTCTCCCAACCAGTTTTTTTTTTATTTTCAAGTGTTTGTGGGAGAAGTGAGGACACACTCTTAAAGGGCCAGCAGGCTCTGAGTGGGAGTTATCATGCCCACACATAGTGCTGCTGATCCTACTTCATCCCACTAACTGCTGTATTTTCATTATAAGCTTGGATTCTGTTTCCCTCTTTATTACAAGGATGTTACAGTTCTTTATTCTTCACTGACAGCTGGCAACAGGTAATGCTGGCTGTTATTTTGTTCAGTCTAGTCAAGCACATTCATTTCCAAGTATAACCATGTTTTGTTTGCTGTATTTTGTTCTTGGGGTGGTTGAATGCCATCCTTGGAAAGATGTGCATTGAGCTACTATTGAATAAGTGCCTTGCCTTCGGCATTCATGAGTAAATTCTGTAGTTTTTGTTTCAAGCCTTTGACATGTCATCAAGTGTAAATCTATTCTAATGCCAAAATCCCTCTTGATGTCTGATGCCAATCAGTAGCTTTTCATCTTGAAAAAGGTAGTGAATAATTTGCCCTGTGGATATTCCACAGACACCATATATGGCAAGAAGCAAAGAGAGGGGAATCCCATACCCATTTTTTAAATTCAAGTAATCATGTTCAACCAGTTTGCTTTCCTAAATACCATTGGTAGTCTGGTACATTTTCTCGCTTTCAAGTGAATATTGAATACTTGTCTAATTTGCATATTTTCGATGTGTAGAAACAATATGCTCTTTCTGTTGCAGTATTTTATTTCATGAGCAGTAGCCAACATGCTGTAATATGTGAATTATATTACATTTGTTATTTTAATAGGAAGGTCAAATCTTTTACCTCCTTCAGCTTCATTAGTGTTTCTTTATTAAAATAAAAAAAAAAAGGAGAACGAAAAGGCATTTGCTATATAGGAAGGTCAACATTTTCTTTGTGAACACAGTTTGTACCCATGATTTTGAATTTCAATGAACTGTAAGCCCTAAGAGTGTTGAATTAAAGGCATAAAACACTGTAGTTCACTCAAGAGCTCAAAAGTATGTAATTTCTTTCCTTAGAAAGGAGGCCTACTGAAAACCTAATGAATGTGTTTATATAGTTGAATGGCACTCATATGGTTTATACTCAGAAGAAAGAAGCAAGTAGAGCTTTGTATTTAACTTCTTTTCAGCCTGAAATATTACAGGATTTTAGAGTGCAGAAACTATTGTGGTTACTTAATCTGACCTCCTGTGCAATACAGGTCATGGTACTTTGCACAGTAATTCCTGCACCAGGGCAGATAAATTCATCAGTGTGCAACATCTTGTACTGAGTTTGGTTTAAGCTGCCACCTTATCCTAAATCTCATATTAGTAACATTAATAATAGCAATACTGTGAGGTATTTTCCATATAATTTGTAATAATAATGTTGAATCCTGCACCTCAAGTTACTCAGAATTCTTGCATGTCTTAATTAAACTCTAAGATACCATTATTTTAAAATGACAAGTCATGTATAAAATTTCCAATGTAGTTAATCAGGAGTACAATTTAAACTCATAATCTTCTGCTTTAACTAATAAATCATAAAAACACTCATTAGTTGAGTCACTAACCAGTGATGATTTTAGGCTGAAAAATCTAATCATAATTAAAGTTAATTTTGTCAGGTTTAAAATCACTTAAAATGACAGTGAACGCACAGTGATATTTAAAGATATTTGCTATTTCAGTATCAGGGTTTAATTCTCGTTCTGAAATCTTGGGGAGTGCTGCTTGCATTCTGCTGTGCCTGTATGGACTGGCTCCATGCACAAGACATCCCAAAGAGCTTTAACAACTCTGTTTATACAGGAGATCATCCCTGTTTTCTTTAACTGCACCATTCTTTCAGGGATTAAATACAATATCCAAGCCCTCAGAACTAAATTTATTTTGGAAAAAATGTAAAAAATATTTTATCCAAATAGAGTATCTGTTATCATTAAATTAGGCAAAGATGAATTACAGTAATTTCACGACCATAAGGCGCAGTGGACTATAAGGCGCACCTCTGGGAGTCAGCAAATTTTGCAACTTTGTACATTATATAAGGCGCACCGGACTATAAGGCACACTTTTTTTTTGCCACGAAGATCCGCGCCACGCGCAACAAAGTAATGAATTAGTAACAAAATCCTGCAATCGTGGAGTTTACTGGCAGGTGCTCAATTTGCAAACATTTTTCACAGATTGGCATAGCCTTTAAACGCAGCCCCAAGCGCCCTCCCCGTGCGCGGAGTCCGGCACTCCCACCCGCCCCTGGCTGGCGAGGCGCGGCTCAGGGCAGCTCGGGGCTGCCGCGGCTCGGGGTGGCCATGGCTCACACCTCGGGGTTGCTGCGGTTCAGGGTGGCTCAGGGCCACCACGGCTCGCGGCAACTCAGGGCCGCCTGCGGCTTGGGGCGCCTCGGGGCCAGGCGACTCTGCTTTTCCCCTGCCGGGGCTGTGCGAGCTCAGATCGGTCCCGCCTTTCCCCTGCCAGGGCCGAGCGAGCTTGGATTGGTCCCGCCTTTCCCCTGCCAGGGTTGAGCGAGCTCGGATCAGTCCCACTTTTCCCGTGCCGGATCTGTGCAGGCTTGGATCAGCCCCACCGCCCGCCTGCCAGGCTCGGGGTGGCTAGGGACCGCGGGTGGCTCGGAGCACCTTGGGGCGGCTCAGAACCACCCGCGGCTTGGGGCTCTCCCCATGCGGCTGCTGCTGGCCGGGGGCTGCCCGGTCCCACCCACCCCGCACAGCTCCTGCTGGCCACGGCCACCTGCTCCCGCCCCCCTCGCGGCTCGGCTCGCGGCTGGGCTCACGGCTCGCACTTCCGGGTTGGCAAATTTCACAACTTTGTCCATTATATAAGGCGCACCAGACTATAAGGTGCACTTCCAGGTTTGGACCAAAATTTTAGTCAAAAGGGTGCACCTTATAGTTGTGAAATTACTGTATTTGTCAGTGGTAGGATTGTGCTGGGTCAGGATTAATAGCTGACCTGTTCAAAAAGAGACTCTCTGATTCCCTGTGACGGCTGAACTCTGAATCTTGTGGCTCATCTAAAAGATCCCAGAGTAGGGCTGATAATCTGACCCCCTAACTACCAAAAGTAGCCAAATAGCAATACTCCATTTTCCATTTGATTTTCTTCCTTGTGCTAAACTGCTCTCAGTTAATGTCAGGATACTGTCAGTGTTTGTTACAGCCTTGGTGTCTGTAGAGACAAACATGGATTTGGCAATGGGGCTGTGACTGCAGCATAAATAGAAAATATTGTGTGTGTCCTAAATCTGATCTCTCCACAAATAATTTAGTGCTAGAGCTTTACAGGAACCAATACACACTCAAATATTTCACCATAATGCTGTTTTTATGTTTGTAATGGTGATTCTAATGGTGTGGTCAGCCAAGGACTGATGATAGGCACCCATAAATATATGAATACAACAAACAGATGATCCAGCAAATGCCATATTAATGCCACTATTAATGTCTTTGGTTTATTTGGAGAAAGAGGAACTTAAAAGATAAGCTAAATTAAGACAAAACCAGGAAAAACACCAGAAGATGTTGCAAGTGGGACAACAAGGAGGATAACATAGGTGGGAAGTGAAAATGAGGTAGAAACTGAGAGAAGGCTGGAACAAACTGCACAAGGCAGAGAAATCCTGACCAAATTTATAAGAAGTATTCTTCTTGTTTGAATCTCCCTACTTTGGCTGCTTCTGCTGGGGTCTAGCTCAATTTGGTTAATTTGTTCCCTTTTTGCTGTCTTGTAGGGTGGGATGTGCACTTACGTGGGTCTAGAAAAAGAGTCTCTGGTTGACTGCTTCAACCAAAATCCAGGCTTCTCATTTCTGATAAAGGCTTTGCAATCTGAATGTGTTTGTGGGTGTGGGGAGGAAGCATTACCTCATCTCTGCTTGGTTTGAAGTCTCATTCTCGATTCACCAAAGAATTCACTTTGGGGTCTGTACCCAAGAGTGTGTGTGTCATGTCTAGTGCAAGTGAAATGGAAGAGTATCAAATGCACTGAGGATTAGACTTGTTACCCTGGGGATTTATTGGGCGAGGAGTCATTTATTTACTGCTGTGTTAAAATTGTAGTTGAATTGTGATCGAGGCTGTACTTAACTTTCCATTCTTGAGAAAAGCTACTGAAAATGTAATGGCAAGGCAAATCTGAGCTGAATTCCTTCAACTTCTTTTAGTCATGGAAGTCAGGGATCTTTCATACAGTTAATAACGTGCCAAAGTGGCTTTTCTGTTTAACCTGGTGAATTTTTGTGTGCTGTTTTCTTTCTGACAGAAAGGAATCTGTTGCAGAAATGTTCAGCCATTCTTCCTCTGTAGTAACTTTGATTGGGAGGGATCTTTGGTTCCAAAAACTTCTGTTTAAAAAGTAGGTTGAACTATAAAAAGTGACTTTAGTGAAGACAGATCTACAGCTTTTACATTTCAGACCTCAAGTGTGTCACCAGTTGTTAAAATGCTGGATGATCTTATCTTTATCATCCTGTTTGCCAAAAATCAAACTAAGTTAGACTGGGCAGAATTCTGGTTTTCTTTCTCTGGATTTCTGCCAGTTTTTTGATGGGAGCATCCAAGAGGTCTGTATCACTGCACTGGGGAAAATGGAGTTTCTGAATCCTGAGTACCTTAGTTATTGGGCCATTCTCTACTGGAATAATGCATTGGATAGATTTATTGGAAAGCAATGTAGATATGTGTGAAAAGAGAACAGGGTGATGATGACTAGGAGCCAAACCAGAAAAATAAATTTATTAAAATAATAAAAAGTGGAGGTGTCTGAGGATGAGCCTGAGGCATTGAGTAGAGCATGTGGGAAAAAGAGAATGTTCAGAAGTTAATGATTTTGCAGTGGAAATGTAGATTGTAAACAGCAGGAAGTATGTTAGGAAACAATTGTTGGATTTCCTTGGTCTGGAACATTCCTGTGGCTGTTTTAAGAGGTTAAATTAAATTTAAATATATATTAATCTTCTAGTTCTCACCATCATATAAAATAACTTCATAAATAACAGTCAAGTAATTACTTTTTTACAAACTTATTTTTAGCATTTGATTCATCAAATAGATCTACTTCCCTGAGTCCAAAGATCAGATTTGGGCTCCCAGGATACAGATTCCCACTTGTAGCCAGACTTGGCTTCTCAAAAGTCTCACCTTGCAGTGCTTAGTGACTGTGATGAAGCTGTAGCCACTGAAACTGAGCATGGACATGTTTGAAATGTGGCTGCAAGTGTTTTGTTTGGATTCTTCTGTTTTTCCTGCCCCTCTGCAGGAAAGAAACATCCTCAGTGAGAGCCCAGGAACACCGTGCTGCTGCTAAAAACAATTATAGGCAATGGTTGCTGGGCAATCAGCCACCAAGTAAACTGAGATCCCTTGGCTTTCCCATACTTACCTTGATTAATGATTTAGCTAGTCATAAAATACAATGTTATTTATAGTTTACATAGAATGCCTAATGTTTTTTCAGAGGAAATAAAACCATGTCTCATCTGTAAAAGCCTTCCTTCTGGTTCCAATAGGCTGAAGTTAATATTCTAAATACAGTCCATTTGTTATAAATCTCTAGTATGTTTTAACAGCAAAACCCTCTACATTTACTATGACAAATAATACAAAAACTGCTAAAGTTGACATAATTTTTACTTCTTTTGGTTTACATTATGAATTTTTTTTAAGAGAAACAAGTTACTTTCTTGTCAGTTACTTGTTTGTGAGGGCTTATCCAGCATTCATAGGCAGTTTTCCATGTGCTTACAAGGAAGGATTGGTTCTCAGAGTTAAACACTATTCAAAAAAGCCAAACTATCATGTTTTGGGAAATACTTCTCAAAATTCTTTTATTCTTTACTTTACTCACAAAATATTTAAATATAATATTTTTAATAGCAAAAGATGGAGCAGTATTTTTCCAACTGAGCAGAAACATTCTCTCAGAATGGATATCAATATGCCAAGGTAATGCCATTTAAACAAATCCCATTTGAACAGTCAAAACTGTCTTTACCAAGTTCTATAAATGTATTTAGAAATAGAAGAATGGCAACCACATATATGAGACACAAATTGCCTTCAAAGTGTCCATGTAAATTTTCCCACAAAAATATTAAAGTGACATTCATTCACAATGTCAGAAGAATATTATTTTTATGCTTTGACTCTACAGGCTTAACACATGCACTAACTTCTTTATGATTCGTTCTGTCTTAGGGCTATTTTCAGTGTAATCTTTTTATGGGGCTATATTATGTATAAAAATGTAGCTTTCTTGACATAAAGCATATGCTCATAGGACCATAAAAATACTCCTTCTTTTGGGTGCTCAGGACCATTTTTAATGACTAATAGAGAAAAAAAAATATTTTTAAGTTAGAAAAACAGACTGAAAGTTACCTCTTCTTAAACATTATTCTTTCTTGTCAGAGACCAAGAACAAAGTTTAGTTAGTGCTCAGCTTAGCTAGCTAAATTTGGCTGGATGCCTACACAATGTAAACAGATATGTGTACTGTGTGTCTGTGTATAAACTCCTTTACAACTTTTAGGATATAAAGATTGGCTACTCTAAATCATTCCATTTTAGGTCTCTTGCAGCTTGCTTATCTACTTCCTTAAAAAATGTGAGGCAATTTGCAAACACTTTTAAGACAAAGTCTTTCTTGTGAAATAATTGCAATGGAAGTGGATGATGAAGTGGATGCTGAAGAAAAAGAAAAAGAAAGAAAAAGAAAATTTAAAAAATTAAGTAGGCAATGATTTCCGTATATTCCTTAATTTTTTTCCCCACAGTTAAGTACTATGTTATGACTAATAAGTTAAAAATACTTAATGATTTGTTCCACCCTATACAGAGAGCAGATATTTAGTGAACATGTTAAAAACCAGTGTTACAGAACTGCTTGATAGCTTTCAGGCAAGTAGCAGTAGTGGTGAGTTTGAAGTCAGTGAAGGGCAATTCCCTTTCATCACAGATGAAGTTCTGCCTTTGACTTGCCAGTGTAAAACACTGAACACCTGAAGAAATACACATTTTAATACTACATAGTGGCCCCATAATTTCATATAAGCAGTTTTTCATTTGACATCTGGCATGAAAAAAAACCTGTTAATAGCCTAGGCATCAGATTCTTCTTCTGGTTGAAAGTTTTCACTTTCTCAATTTTTAACCAAAGCAGCTGGCCAAGATTGTTCCAGCTAAGAGGGAAAGTCAGTAATGAAGTCAGGAGTTCCTCAATAACCTTGATTCATTGATTACAAAATGACATGATATCTTCAATTCAGCTTTTCAGAGGGAAGAAGAAGGAAGCTGTGCCTTCTTTCTGAATACACTTTCTAAATACATCAAAGGAACACCTGAATTCTTTGCTCTTTACCTCCTGGGACAGCACATCAAGAGCCCTCACATATCTACATGCTTACACTGCAAAGGGGAGTGTTATTTAATGACCATTTAATGAATACTTTATTCAATTAGGTTGATCTAAGAAACAGACAACAAAACCTCTGCTGAGCTGTGTGGAATTAAGGGTTGGGTATGTACATCCAAGAAAGTGCAGAGAAATGAAATTGACTCTTCTTTAGCTCTTGAGGCAAAGCAGTGAAGCTGCAGGACCTGTTTCATGCTGTCTCAATGCTTCTTGAGTGCAATTTCCTAGAAGTAAGGTTTGCTATGCACCATTTGCTGTCAGGAGGTTTTTCCTGGCTTTTTCCTGCTTTCCACAAGCATATGAGGCTCCCAGTGGGAGTCCTTCTGTCACTGGAGGAATTTTGGCCTCAGTGACACTTCCATTGGCATCCTGCACTGAAGGTGGTTCCCAGATTGGGAGCTGCAGGCAGCAGTAGCAGGAGCCTCCTCTCCTCCCAGAGAGGTTTTGGGGAGAGCTGGCCCCTTGTGTGAGCCTTCAACAACTTCTGCTGCTTCTGTTTGCCAACATAACATCTAGAGCATGTCAAGTCAGTAAAAGAAACTTTAGCAAAAAGGGCTGCAGGTTGGTTTTTAGGGTGTATTTATTTGTCACAAAGTTCAGTGTAATAATTATTGTATGTATTTTCAAATTGGATTTTAGAGTAGCACATCATAAATTAAAGTCCTACATATGCAATAATAAAATTGTCTGCTTGCAGCACTTTCATCTAGTTTAATTCTGCTCAAAAATGTCTTGAAATTCTGCAAATAGAAAATTATTTAACAATAATTAACATCATAACAAGGAAAATAATTTAAAATAATACCATTCATGTTCACTGTCTTAGACAAATGGTATCCCAAAGTGGTTTCTTATACGAAAGCATTTTCTCCACCCTGTAGTATCAAAAAATAATTAATGATCTGATTTGATAAATAGGCCATAAAATAATCCATAGCTGTGTTCTTCAAATTTCCTATTAATTGCTTTAACCATGTCCATCTTTCTTTTTTTCTCCTGCATCATACTTGAAGAAAAAGCAAATCAAACCAAGCCCTTACCTCCAGTATAAATTGGTATTCTCGTTCTTGTCTGCTGTTAAATATGAAAATGAATAACTTCCCCCTACCATTAAGGTGACTTTCAAGTAAATGCTTGACAGAAATTTATGTGCAGGGTGAAGGCCACAAGCTGACTTTGTGTCATACAGATTAAATGCTTCCTGGAAAAAGAGAGAACATAATCTTGATTTTGTGGGTAATTTCCTGGTTTTATAAAAACCCATATTTTAATGCATGCACGTGAAAAATATGAAATTGGACAAAATCATGCTAAAGTCATTTTGATTAGCAACAGAGACCACATTATCATTTCTGTTGTTCATAACCTTGTTTCAGAGAGGCAAATTAGGTGTTTGAATCGACTTTTAATGAGACAACTATCTTAATTTCATTACCCTTTGTGAAATTTTAAAATCCTTCTTTTTTTGTCTTTCTTGTTTGAACAAATTAAAAAATAACTTCATGAAATAACCTACCTGCCTGATGGACTTCAGTTTTGTTCAGTTTGCTTGCTGTATTTGTGGAGTGGAATAATTCTGTTTTCTCTGTTCAAATTTCTGTGCAGTATCTCTCAATATGATCTTGAAAGGCTTCTTTACCTTGAAAGAAAAGAAATCAATAGGTCCAGAAAACTTGGGCTGTCAGTTCAGCTTCCTAATAAAGCCTCAGTAATAAAGGCAGCTATTGAAAGATTCATGCCTTACAAAATGATATTAATGTGGATGCAGGTGAAAAAGTGTGAAGGATAGTTCAGGAATTTCTGAAATTTCATTTTCCAAAGTATATATTCAGCCTTCAGGCTAGATACTTTGTGCTGTAGATGGAGGATTTGTCTTCCTGCCTCTTGTTTAGGTGATAAAGAGTGACAGTCCATCTTTTTTGGCTGAAAGAGGTAAAAGAAGGAAAACTTGTGAAGTCTTTTTTCTTCTTAACTTTTTTTAAGATGTCTTTTTTAGTAGAAAATGTGCTTTCATGATTCAGTATCAATTTTTTTTTATGTCCTTGCCTATGGAAATACACAGATGCCATTTTGATGGTGGAACCCGTGGGACTGTGCCAATGCATAGGGGACAAGGCTTGGAACAAGAGATCATTGTTGGTTTACTTCAAGGAGAATAACTTCCTCTCCAAAACTTCTGTCTTTTCCTGAACATCTGCAGAGAAATAACTTTCTAGTGCATTTGTGTTCAACAATCATCTTCCCAGCCAGTTCCAGATCCTAAAATAAATGTTGTGTTATTTAATAAGTTCGTTAGTGAGAACAGATGAAATTGTAAAATTGCAATCAAAGTATTAAAATATGCATTAAATGCCTTTAAAATGCTTATCTGAGCTAGGGGAAAGCCATGGGTGCTGACTTCAGCTCTTTTTTTTATTATTGATGCTTATTTTCCCTTTTTGCCTCTTCATGGTAGTTTCCTTTTCTTACCTAGAAACTCAGTATCTCCAGATATTTCTCTGTTTTCAGGTGTTCTGTGAAGGTATATTTTCTTGGAGAACTTTTATTTGAGCTGTCAGACTTCATGTTTCCTGTCACATCCTGTATATAACCTATTCATATGTCAAAATAATCCTTGAGGTCCCAACATGGCACTGACATCACCAAGCACAACTTCTCATCTTGTAGATCTCCTTGAGTTTAGTCAGTGCCTTTCTTCTGAATTCATTTTTATTAGGGGCCTAAAATTTAAAAACTATTCAGTGTCTACTTTCAGATGGGTGTTCCATACTAAAAATGGTAGAAGTGTAAGTGAGCAGGAATTATAGCCATCACTAAGTCACTGACTTCGAAAATGCAAAGTGAGTGTCTAATTTGAAAATTACTCTATAATTGTTTTTTAATAGAAATACACAACTGTTGCAGCATAATTACTGTGCTTTTCTTTTTTCTTTTCATTTCTTGTGACTTGTGGATAAGTGTAGTTCAGAAGATGTTTGATTCAAATACAGTATTGAGTAATCTAAAAGAATGAAGTCTGTAGTAGATTTGGGAGGGTTTTTTGGCTAGATAAACAATAATTGAGTATTTTTGCGATGATTGGTTTCATAATGTGTTGTCCAAAATTTGGGGGGGGTCTTTGTAAGTTCTGCTATCCTCAACACACTGGAGAAAAAGGAAAGATAATGACCCAAGATAAACATGTGAAAACTTCTCAGGGTAGAAACTCCAGCATTTGGCAGTGCATGCCCTACTTAGCAATGTCTCACTGTGTGTGTGATAAGATTGTTTTAGGCTCTTCATGACTCACTACTCACTTTTTCAAAGTTTCAGATATTTATGTTATACCAAGAGGGAGGAAAAGTCCTACATAATTAGTTCTGTTTACTTGATTAATAATTTTATTCATATACTAAGTGAAAAGCTCTGTTTACTTTAATAATTTTACCTGTATGCTAAATATTTCCCCTCAGATGACATAGCCAGAGCAAGAGACTTCATTTTTCATGTCCAGTTCATTTAGCTTCTATTAAAAAGAATGTTCTTTTTCCAAAAGTCACCCCAACCCTTCCTTTTTTCAGCTCCTAATAAGATAGCACTGCATAATATAGGTGTCTGTACCCTGATTAGCATAACTGATTTTAGTAGGCTGGAATTTCTTACCTGTACTCAGCTATTTTACCAAGAGGTGGGCCAAGGCTGGTAAGGAAGGTCAGGTCTGGAATGCAAAGCAGAAAGATGGGGGATGGACTGGATTTCTAATGCTTAGTTGGAAGGTTGACTTTTTAACCTGATACTCTGTATATTACCTGGCTGTTGTCTTGAAAATGGCAGATTTTTGGCAACCCCATGATGTTTCTGAGGCTACAGCATGGAATTGTAACAGAGAAGGAATGGTTCTTTCAGAATTAAGAACTTCTAATAAACTCAAATGAAATAAACAAGCTATTGCTTCACTAAAAGTGGGTTAGATTCCAAAACCAGGCTCTCAATAACTATGCAGTGGCCATGAAAATATTCTTCTGTGTTGTTTATGTTATAATGGAGTTGATATATTCTTGAATGGAGTCCAATCCTTCCAGCAAAGGTGTTTTCCTACTTTACCTTTGGGTGGAAGCTGTATTTTATCTAGCTTGTGATAATAAATGGCTGCACAGAACTTACAGTGCTGCCTTTAAAAATATAAAATTTAGGTCTTGGCATTCCCCAAGCAGGTTGTAGTGTTGCAAAGAGAATGCAAATATGTGCTGTATTTCTGACAGAGTTACCTGCACATGAGGTTACACAGACCTTGAGGATCTTAGATTGGCTTAAAAAGTAGGAAATAAGTGCATCACCCAAAGTGTATTTGTAATTGTGCTGTGGTTAGTTCACTTTAAGTTTCCATTAGACAAGAATGTGAAAGGACCATTTAATTAGTCAATAAATATCTGTCACTGGGAGCTGACAACCTGGAAGGTTGTGGGCTTTGGCAGCTGCTATCCCACACAAGTCCTGTCAGGCAGGATGTGTCACTGGGAGTTGTGCAAGACCTCACCTCCAGCTGGAACACTTCAGAGTAAATGGCTGTAATTTGGAGTCTCATACAGTGGCAAGAGCAGTGGAATTTTTTAGGAAGAAAAAAATAAAATTTTAGAAGTTTTAAGTAACAAGCAACCTGTGTCATCTGTGTTATATTATGTAACATATCAAACTGTCATTTTCCCCTACTTATGATGTGAGATATGCTTAAGACTTAATCACCCAAAGTTGTTAAGTAGAAATTAATTTAAAGTGTGTAATGATGTGTTTCCTAGAAATAATTGGTGTGATTAAAAATCCAGCTTTAATAACACAACAGCATCAAAAAGTTTTTCGTTCATTTTTGATTCTCTTTTAATTAAAAATACTGGGTTTTAAGAGGACATTGAATTAGTTTAGATAATTATATTTTCCTTCCTAAAAAATGGTAGTGTCTACCTGTTTGCCATCCTGCATGCACACAATTACAGTCATGGAATAAAGTTAAAAACACACAGCCTCTTCAGAAGTGAGGGTTTTAATAATAGATCTTGGTTCTTAAATCTGTGCTTCCTCAGTTCATGAGTAGTGGGAACTCCCTTAGGTAAAATTTTATAAAATAAGCATTGACTGTAACTGTCTTTTCCTTTTTTGGCTTCTGTTTGCTGAAGAGCTGCTGTGGTATCTGTTTAAAGACACATGCTGTAACAGTCATGTTTAATGCTGAAATGTATTGTCATTGTGCTTTGTGGTTTTCCAGTGATAAGTTATGGTTGTGAATTTGCTTTTTGGGGTTTTTTACTTGAGTGGAGATGCCTTCATCTCACAGGCTTTGCATGCAACATGTTGTACCTTTAGTAAAGGCACTTTTGGAGTGCTGATCTCTCTCTGGCAGGGATTTTTTACCTGTGTTCCGTATTCTTGGGTAAGCATCAGGAGATGGACCTTGTGTGTTGCAAGACAGGCTGGAGAGGTGCTGGTGGTGCTCAGCCCAGCTGCTCTGGGGATTTGTACACCCAGATTTAAATATTCAGAAAATGTCCACCTGGTTAGAGCTGCCAGGAGTGACAGCACAGGACATCTCTGACATCTCTGATCTTGCACCATCTCTGTTCTGGGAGAGGCCACAGCTCTGTGGGACTCACTATCCATTCATCCTTCTCTCCCAAGAATTGTGACTTACTGGCCCTGGAATGGGGAGAAGAAAGGGAGCAGAGGAGGAAGAGGCAAGGCTGAAATTGCTCAAAACTCTCCATTGTTTATGGAGGTACTCAGATTATTAGGATTTTGAACATGGGACACACAGGCATCCTTCACTGGTGTGATTTTTTTTTTTTTTCTGATAGATAAGGACATGGCAGATACATTATGCTCTCTTCTTCATCCAACCCCCTGTGCAGAGGCTGGGGAA
Source organism: Catharus ustulatus (assembly GCF_009819885.2). Classification (NCBI taxonomy): domain Eukaryota; kingdom Metazoa; phylum Chordata; class Aves; order Passeriformes; family Turdidae; genus Catharus; species Catharus ustulatus. The sequence goes on along the minus strand of NC_046226.1, from coordinate 61,337,963 downwards.
TAGAAATAGTTGGGTGTTTTCCTTCTGTGTCTTGAATGATATTTTAAGGAGGATGTAGCATCAAGTGAGATGAACCAGCAATAAATTTATAAAGGGAGTGCTGGAGGACTAAGAGGTTGGAATGGAAGTGATACATACAGAATTTAGTATTGCAGTGAAAAGAATGGAACATCACCCCTGTTCTTGGGGAATTCTGTTAGAGCTAAATAAACTGTATTGAAGAATCAGGAGAAACAGATAATTAGAAGCAAAAAGCTGAGGCCTAGACTAGTAACAATGGAGTGTACCTCATGGAAGCAACATGCTGTAGATTGTTTTAATTTATACCTCTGAAGAAAACCTGACAAATATATGCGCCAACAATCAAGCAACAACCACATCAATTGTCAAGTGCAGAGGGAAAAAAATCTTTTCCTTCATTTATTCTTGCAGCTGAAATGAGGAGTTTTTCATGGGCTTGTTTCAAGACTTCTAACTCTCTATTGCTATAATAAAATCTAGCTCTTGCTTCTAATGAAATTGGCAGCCAACTTCCTCATAGAAAACACATTATCCCACAAATGAACACGGGATTAACTCACTGATAAGTAACACCAAGGTATTTCATTGGCCTTTCCTGCCCTTTGCTGAGTATGGATCAGAAGATCTGACAAAAGGAAAGGTATTTTCCTGGTAACAATCACTTCCACTCACATTACAGAAACTCTGAGAAGCAATATACCTGCTTTCCTAGCAGTAAGCTCTTTTAAAAAGGCACATACAATTTCCCCCACAATGCTGACAGTTCTAGCTGAATTAGTTAACATCCTGCCCATATTTTTCCATATCCTTTTTCTTGTGCCAGTGAGAGACATTTCTGCATTTCACATTTAAATATTCCTTTGCTATGGTCACAACCATGTCTGTCTGACTTGTTTTACTTGATGCATAAATGTCAGCTGAAGCTATTTGTAAATGATCCAAATAAAAGTGTTATGCTGCTCATGTTATACAAGATTTTTCTTGTCTAGTAATCAACATCCTTGGCAAGGATGAAGAGATATTAAATCAAATTTGGCAAGTTTTTTCTTATGTCAATTTTTTTTTTATTCCATGAGATTTGTATGGCTGCTACACTGAATCTTTTACATAATTTTTCCTAAATCATAATTGTCATATCTGAATTTAGCCTTTTGTGCTGTAGGATTTATCTGTAAAGTGAACACAAAACTGTCATTCCCACCATTGTAATATCTACTGTTCCATTTGATTTAGATATAGCTATTATTGCTTGCATTGTAAGGTGTTTTATAAAAAGAAAAACTGTCATGTTCTAAATGTTTTTTGCAACTCACTTTTCCCTGTTTGGTTCTGATGCCCAGTGGGTTTGAAATTGGGGTGTTTTTTCTGGTTTTTTTTTTTCCTCCCAAACTGGTATCATGGAGAGTTGTCCTGTATTCATCATCCTCTCATCAGAGTTAGAGAA